>NC_140445.1:1049408-1134408 GCF_963576455.1 Neolamprologus multifasciatus | reverse complement strand
ATTTAATGTCAGTTAGAAAAATTAAACCAATCAATTTTCACTTTGCACCAAAACCAACTCCGTTAACAAGCGAGCATCTGGCTGGAGTGTGGGGCCTCCCTGCTGCTGCGAGTCGGGGCGGTCTGCTTCTCCCCACCGCAGGGAAAAGGGTAACACCACCTGGGTCTGGGTGCAGTTCCCCCCTCCAGGGGCAAGGGTACCTAGACCCGGTTCTTAGAGTACGCTTGGGGAGTGTGATTGTGTGTACAGTGTCTCTATGTCTGTCTCCACGTTGGGTGAGTGTTGAGTAATTGCATATGAGAGCATGAGGGTGTGAATGGATGTTTGTATCTGTGTGTGCCTGTATGTCTGTGTCTATATGTCAGGTCGGGTATCAGACGCCACCTCTCTGGGGACATCTCAGGCCCTCCAAGGTATGGAGGCCTATCTCCCCCCACCACTCCCCCTGCCAGTGGCAGACACCCTCAGACATCGGTGCGTTTTGATCTCCTCCATACCTGCTTCATGCCCTGGAGGACGGGGCTGTGGCCCCCCCACACCCTCTAACAGATCATTACATGAAGGAACCTTTTAAAAACAAGCGTCCATGCTCACAGGTGTACACACGGGTGCTCACACACACAAACTACACCCTTTTTGGCTCCTACCTCAAAGCACACAGTGCTCTGTCGATCTTACGTGCTGCACAATAATGTTTAATATGTAGTATTTACTGTTATATTCACATAGATCATCGTGATGTTGTTTATTCTGTTACTCTCGTTTTCTTCTGCTTGTTTTCTTTTTTCTTTCTCAACAGGTGATCCAGGTGATTGATAGATGGATTTTTTTTGTCTACTTATTTAGTTGGTTTTTGTTTTTTCCCCCTCTTCCTTTCTCCCTTTTCTTTTCCTCATTCAAGTCTGTCCCGTATCTAGCAAGTGAAAATAAAAAATAAATAAAATAAACAATAAAAGGTGAATCAAATGGACCATAACGGCAAGGCTGGGATGGTCCATTTGGTAAAGTAAATCTGTTGGGCATCTTTCTTCACCTTTAGACAATAATTCTGATGCAAAAGAGCCAAACGGGACAGGCAAAAAAAAAAAAGACAAGCGAGCATTTAAAGCAGAGGAGGTAATGTCAAAGCTGCAGTTCCCCTAACGTCCAGCAGGGGCTCCACACTGAGTCAGTCCCCATAGACTTTCATGTTGAAACTTTACAGCAGGAATAACCGTGTTTATATCCTGATACCGAGCCTTAGTTTGGCCTCTAATCTAAACCAGTTTCCACCCGTCCTTCATTATCACCTCCATCTGTAGCTCCTTCAGTCCCACCTCACCTGCATCCAGCTCTGATGGAAAACCAGCACAGAGCCCTGTGTGTACCAGTGGCACCTTCCACCGTTCACCCTCCACCCTTCAGCCTCACCACCGTTCACCCTCCACCCTTCAGCCTCACCACCGTTCATCCTCCACCCTTCAGCCTCACCACGTTCATCCTCCACCCTTCAGCCTCACCACCGTTCATCCTCCACCCTTCAGCCTCACCACCGTTCATCCTCCACCCTTCAGCCTCACCACCGTTCATCCTCCACCCTTCAGCCTCACCACGTTCATCCTCCACCCTTCAGCCTCACCACCGTTCATCCTCCACCCTTCAGCCTCACCACCGTTCACCCTCCACCCTTACCTTCCTGCGGTGGTTTTCGTAGTCTATCTGGTCCCATCGCTGCTGCAGGTAACGGTTGGTGACGGGTTTCAGAGGCTGGTATGACTTGTGCATGTTTCTCAACTGGTGATAACCTGCAGCTCTATCACATCCATCCACCTCAGCAGGAGGTGTGTGTGTGTGTTTGTGTGTGTGTGTTTGTGTTTGTTTGCAGCCGTTGCAGGTTGTCACCATGGAGATGTACCCCTTTGTGCCATTGCAGCCAGGTAAGTTTCCTATTAATTATTACTGAGCTCATCCTCGAAACTATGCTGAGCACACACACACGCACACACACACACCTGGGATGACCATGCTTACACCAGCTGAGTTGTCTTTTAACTTTGTGTCTGAACACACGTCACTTTTGCATTTTGTTTAACTTCATTTTGTGGTTTCTGCTGACTCAGCTCTGGTCCTGACTTCACCAATTCTCCAAGTGGTTGCAGTAAGTTTGTTGATGGGGTATCACAAGAAAATGAGCCTATCATAAATAAGAATCAAACAAAGTCAGTCATGGACGACCTTAAAATTCACTGAGTTTTTAATGCAGAGCTTCGTGTGCAGAGGAAGGAGAAAGGAGGATGAAGATGGGGCTGCCAGGCAAGAGGAAAAGAAGATCTCAAGGAGGTTTGTAGATGTAGTGAAGGAGGACTGCAGCAGGTTGGAGATGGAGGCAGATGATCTCCTGTAGACCTCTAAAGAGAGCAGCTGGGAGAAGAAGTGGCTCAAACCACTGTGAGGCATCTTACAGTCGGCTTGAATGGCTAAACATGGATTGTTGTTCATGTTCATCTAAAATCTGCACAAAAGGTTAGAGCAGGGGTCGGCAACCCGCTGCTCTTCAGTCCTTTTAGTGCGGCTCCGCGTGGTTTAGGAAAATAAATTAAAGTATTTAGCTGAAGTGTATTTTATTTATGTTAGTTCTTTTTTAACTTGTAGTTCTAAATTGGAAGATTATTGTGATATTGAAATATAAAAATAAAATTATATTTTATTATTTTTTCATCGCTCAAAATAAGCCTCACACTCATAGAAGCCGGTGTACGAAACGGCTGCATTTATCGAGACTTTCAACCCCAGGTAGGCCAGTTATGGATCTTTGGACTCACTGACTCATCCCTGTTGCTGTTAGCAGCAATGTATCTAGCTTATAATTAAAATTGTGGAGAAAAACACAACATCCAGTATCTTAACAAAAACATTTCTGCTCTGAACTGGAAGAAAAATCCCCGAGTAGAAGCTCACATCAAGACAATATCTCCTCGGTTCACAGTAGCATCGCTCTGCTAACATGCTAACAACACATTTGAGCTACTCACCCCCTCCCTCCTGTGCTGAATCATAGAGTGAACGAATCACTGGTCGTGTCCAAATTCATGGGCTGCATCCTCCTGAGGACCCGGCCTTCGGTCTACGTGGGCCGGGTCCTCAGCAGGTCGGGTAGGCCGGAAGTAAACAGCTGGGGAAATTGGACGGTCTAGCCTTCTGATTAGCGTCACCGCTGTCTCGGTGGAGTTTAATAAACTCGGCCGTCTGCTCCTTGCTGTCTAAAATATAACAGGACACTGGAGTAAACTCTCGACCGTCTCACACTTCTGTTTAATCAGTTTTCTGTTTGACGTTTATTCAGCTGTGTAAAAACCACCCGGGGGATTAATAAAGTTTTATTTTATCTAATCTAATAACTTTAATCTCAACCAAACCGATTTACTCACGAACAAACAAAACACTGAAAAAAGCCCAACAATAACATTTTTAGGTTGTCTAAGTGACTTATATATTACGTTTAACCCGAGCAGCGAAAGTCCGCGGTGATCTGAAATGATGTGCAGGGAGTTGTGCCGTTCTCGGCGGCTTCAGTGACCCTCGAGCTCCCGGCGAGCTATCGAGCTGGTGGGTAACAGACGTCTCTGAAAATGTCGAAGCACTTTTGCAAATATGCGATATCTTGATAAACCGAGCAGTTATTTGATGTTTACACAGCTACTTTCTCGCCTGAAAATATGTTAAAAGTTTATTTTGTGACCCAGAAAGATTAGTAAGAGTAATTTTAAAAGTTAGTAGCGGCCACCATTGTTGGAAACTGGAGCTTGGCTGGGCCGCGCTATGAATTCTGGGATATGATAGGCCACGAAGGACACACCCGACTCATCCTTCAAATTCGGGGAAAAGGAGGACGCATTTGTCGGCCGCATTCGGAGGAGTCTACGAATTTGGACAGCCTTCGGCGCGTCGCTGTGACGTAATCGGTCTATAAATGCGGAGGAAGGAGGAAGCAGCCCATGAATTTGGACATGACACTCACTCACTCACTCACCCCCTCCCTCCTGGCTCACAACTTCTTCTTCTTGGTTGGCAACCAATGTTAAGGTGCATTACCGCCCCCTGGCTCACAGCTCAGTGGACATTTAGATGAGAAAATATATATTTGACACATTTAAGGAAAATATTAATAAAATAAAAATAAACAAAATAAATGTTTATTAAGCAATTTTGATAGGAAATTGCTTAATTTTAGAAATGTTTTTGCTCTATAAAATAGTTGTTTCTTTTAGAATCACTCATCTTAGCAGTAGGATTTACATGAAAAGAGAAACAAATTAAGTTTGAGTGAAAATATACATTTTTTGCACTCTGTTCAACTGACTCAGTGAATCAAATGACTCAAAAATTCGATTCACTTTGGTGAGTGACTCATTAAAACTCGATTCAGTAAAAAGAATCAAATTTACCATCACTAGTTGCGGGTGCCGCTCAGGTGCGTCCTCCTCCCCTGCAGCGGCGCTGCAGGCCACGCCCCACCACACACATCAACCAGGTAAAATACATATTTAGGCAGAATTTTGCAAATTTTCATTTTCAGCACATAGAGCTTTTTTTCCAATTATTTTTTTTAAAAGTCAGGTTAAGGCTCTAAAAGGCGATATAACAGTTTTTGTTTGCTGGATCATTTTAGTTCAGCTTTCAGTTATATTTCTTTAAGAGTTCAAAATGTGTTAATTACATAAATAAAATGTGATTTTCTCTGTAGCACTTCATGGATTTCATAAGCAACACACCTTAGTTGTTCACACAAAGCATAAAGGTAAAAAACAATATATACAGTGTTATCTTCATTTTACGTGTAAAAAAGTATTTGCGGCTCTCAGTGTTTTCTTTTGCGTGGAAATCGCGTCCAAATGGCTCTTTGGGTGTTAAAGGTTGCAGACCGCTGGGCTGGAGCATCGGGAACTACATCATGTAACATCCGTCCATTTTAAGTCACTGATCTGGGTCGTGTGGGCAGCAGGGATGCGCTGAGATACATAACCTCTCCATCATGTCCTGAAACCACCCTGGAGTCTCGTCTGGGTAGGACGTGCCCAGAGCCCCTCACCTAGCAGGCATCCTGGTCAGCTGACTCCAATCAGTAACAAAGAGCAGCAGCTGTGCTCTGAATGACCGAGGTCCTCGCTGACTCCACGACTGCTGAATCCTCTGGAAGAAACCCGTCTATGCTGCTTCCATCCTCCAGACTCACATCGATGCCTCTGTCAAGCTCCTGCTCGTCTCTCCCCTCAGTCATGAAAAGGACCTGAGATACTTAAACTCCAGGCATCCGCTCATCCCCAACACGATTGTCCATCCTGCTCTCTGAGGACCAAGCATGACCTCAGAAATGGTGGTTACCGTCCTCACCCCTGCACACATGTCTTCAACCCACCCAAGCTTGCGGTCGTCACTTGATGAAGCCAGAAAGACCAGATCATCTGTAAAAAGCAGACCCTGAGATCACCAAGCCCGACACCTCTCACCCTGCACCGAGATTCTGTCCTCAGAAATTAGGAACAGACACGATGACGAACGGCAGCCTGAATAGCAGCGCCTTTGGCTCCCACACAGACTCGAGTCTCTCTGATACTGAGCTGGTCAGTGACTACAGCTCTGACAGCCTGGCTGACCTGGCTGAGTGGTGTTCTTCTTCTTAAAGAGGGGAACCACCACCCTGGTTAGATAATCCAGCGGCCCTGTTCCCGACGTTTAGAGCCGTAAAGATCCATCCATCCAGGCCAGGGGCTCAGTCACAGGTAGTTCTGCATCTTTGATGATGCAAACACAGAGGACTGGAGGTCCTTTGGGCTGCTTTACAACAGGAAGCGCGCAATTGTGGCTTCACTGGATCCAGACTTCCTGGGACTCTCCACAGTGAACGGTTTGGTTCACCTTTAACTTCTGCAGCCCATCTGAGTGTTTGGAGCGACCCCTGCTGGTCAGAGAAATGCCTCCTGGCCTCTTAGCTCCGGGCTTTAATACGTTTCCCTTCCATTCACCTGTTTCTCTCAGCGGTCAGCTTTAGAAAGCTGCTGCACAGCGAGCAGATCGGGATGTAAAGCATGAGCAGAGCTGGAGTTTAAACTCTGAGGAGATCATGTGGATCCCTCCACAGGCTGCAGCCCAGAGACAGCACGGAAACAATGACGGCAGACAAACAGCTCTCTGCTTTTATTGAGCCGTCAGCTCCAGTTAAGCTGAAGGGGGAAAGTGTGCATCGGCCAGCGCTCTGCCTCTGAACAGGATTGTGTTTCTTGGCTGGTGCGGCTGCTATGAAACCAGAACCTCAGTCATCTATTTCACAGCCGTAGCTGATGCTCTTCTCAAATCTGTGAGAACATAACGGTGCAGTTAGCTCTGCTGCAGCGTCACTTGTGTAGGAAGAGGAGCAGCAGGTTTATTATCAACAAGTCTGACAAGAAAATCGACCGACTTGTGAAAGTGCCTCTTACAGTGGGGCTTACGGCCACCTGTTTTCACTCAGCCGTCACGATGGATGGACTTGGTTTTCCCTCATGAAGCCCCCGCAGAGCTCCGTGTCAGCTCCACGGGCTTTATCTGTTCACTCTATTTCTAATTCGCCACGCTGGCAGACTGTCACTCCGAATCACCACGCAAACATGATCGTGATTGATTCACAGTCTGATTTCAGGTGGCACGTGATTAACTCATCAATCACGTCTCCCACACAAACACCCCGCCGAGGGGCAGAAGGATGCGGAAGCAGTTTTTTTTCTCGCCCTTTATTTAGTCTGATGCGTGCCAGGTGAGGTGAATCTGTGGACTCAAACATGAACAATTCGCCGCAGTTATCAACGACAAAACTGCAAACGAATAATCAGAACAACTAAATAATTGATGCTAAATAACTGTTGAGTGCCAAGTAAGTTTACCTTGTGGCTCAGGAGCTCAGAAGCCAGATAACACACACCAATGAGTTAAACTGCAGGAATGTCTTAAAGACATAAAGACCTGGATGGCTGCTAACTTTCTGCTTCTTAATTCAGATCAAACTGAGGTCATTGTACTCGGCGCTGAAAAGCTTAGAAATATGGTATCTAAGCAGATTCTTCCTCTGGATGGCATTACCTTGGCCTCCAGTAACACTGTGAGGAACCTTGGAGTCATTTTTGACCAGGACATGTCCTTCAACGCACATATTAAACAAATATGTAAGACTGCGTTCTTCCATTTGTGCAACATCTCTAAAGTTAGAAATATCCTGTCTCAGAGTGACGCTGAAAAACTAGTTCATGCATTTATTACTTCCAGGCTGGACGACTGCAATTCATTATTATCAGGATGTCCAAAAAACTCACTGAAAAGCCTTCAGTTAATCCAAAATGCTGCAGCAAGAGTCCTGACAGGGACTAGAAAGAGAGAGCATATTTCTCCTGTTTTGGCTTCCTGTTAAATCCAGAATTCAAAATCCTGCTCCTCACATACAAGGTCTTAAATAATCAGGCCCCATCTTATCTTAATGACCTTGTAGTACCATATCACCCTATTAGAGCACTTCGCTCTCGCTCTGCAGGCCTACTTGTTGTTCCTAGAGTATTTAAAAGTAGAATGGGAGGCAGAGCCTTCAGTTTTCAGGCCCCTCTTCTGTGGAACCAGCTTCCAGTTTGGATTCAGGAGACAGACACTATCTCTACTTTTAAGATTAGGCTTAAAACTTTCCTTTTTGCTAAAGCATATAGTTAGGGCTGGACCAGGTGACCCTGAATCCTCCCTTAGTTATGCTGCAATAGATGTAGGCTGCCGGGGGATTCCCATGATGCATTGAGTTTTTCCTTTCCAGTCACCTTTCTCACTCACTATGTATTAACAGACCTCTCTGTATTGAATCATATCTGTTATTAATCTCTGTCTCTCGTCCACAGCATGTCTTTATCCTGTCTTCCTTCTCTCACCCCAACCAATCACAGCAGATGGCCCCGCCCCTCCCTGAGCCTGGTTCTGCTGGAGGTTTCTTCCTGTTAAAAGGGAGTTTTTCCTTCCCACTGTCGCCAAAGTGCTGCTCATAGGGGGTCATATGATTGTTGGGTTTTTCTCTGTATGAATTACTGTATGATCTACTGTACAATATAAAGCGCCTTGAGGCGACTGCTGTTGTGATTTGGCGCTATATAAATAAAATTGAATTGAATAACTAAAACCTTTAATATGTAGAGGTCATTTTTAAGTTTTGTGTGATGGTAGATGCCCCACGTCATCACAATAACACCATAACATTTTTCAGAATCACACACTGCATAAATAAATCTTGAACTCAGATTGATTTCAGCCAATTCCCTTCAATCGTGTAGGTAAAGATAATAAAACACACTACACCGTTTTATTATGTCATGGTCATGGTCATAGGTCAAAGGTCAGGTTCACAAGAATTGGGGAAAAAACTTTTGTTTCCACTGGATCAACTCCAAACACAAAATAACTTTCTTTGTTTTAATGCTTTACAACATTATTATTTCAAAACATTATGTGGCTTCACAATAACACAAACATTCATATACTACACCAGATGTACATATTACTGGTGTTGACATCAGCACAAATAACCAATGAAAACATGCAGAATTCCACAAAGCAGGCTGATGGCAGCATGTTAAGAACATCATAAAACACGTTTCATGAAGTTTCATGAAGTTTCAGTGTAGCCGCTGCCCTTCAGGGGGAGTTGCTCTCTGAGCTAGTGCAGGTGTGTTTTAATTATAAACAGATACTTAACCCAGATTCAGAAAATTACTGTGTGATTGTATATTCAGAATAGTATCATTAATGTGTAAGAAGTAAAATATGGCTTACTGTAAACTTGAGGTGTGAGAATGAAATACAAGCTTAAAACGGCTGTTGTGTGCGCATGCGCTGACTCCAGGTCCAGATCCAGCTGTCCGGGCTTTGGCTGCATTGTACTCAACAGCCATTTAGCCCCGCGGTGCTGTTTGTCTGTCTGCCGCTGTCTGTGCTTCTGTTAGTGGGAATATCGCCGATGTGGGAACTCTGGGAATATCACAGTGCTTCACGGAATGCCTGGAACTAGCTGCCAGCGCGGAGAAGCGCCCGTTAAACGTCGCCGTTCGCAGCCGCTCTCCGCTTTTCTCCGGGATGTGACCGTGTGATGGCTGCGGTCCAGTGAGCTGGGAGCACGTTGACTGGTCCGCCTGTTTGCCCAGCAGCTTTCGGAGCTTGTCCTCATCGTTTCACCGGGATTTATCGCAACCTATGGAGTGTACATGAATATTGGTCGGACAGGGATTCCAATCGGGGTAAGTGGGGGCCTCGGAGGGGCACCCTGTCTGGGTTTTGGATCCACTTCTTTAAAACGCGGGATAGCCTGCTAGCTATCCTGGGGGTTAGCTCAGGAGGCTAACTGCCGTCTTTGTCTGGAGAGACCGGGAAGCATGCGTCCATCATCGGACACGTCCTCGCCTGACCCTTGCCTTTACCCAGCAGCAAAAATTAAAACCTCCGTATTAAGCCAGACATATTTGCGGATATATTTAACGGTTTGCGTCGCGGTCACGGGGTAAACTGTTCGCAGTGAGCTGCCTCTGATGCACAGAGCTTTTGAAGCATCGCTGTGATGTTTTTGAGCTTCTGCAGTATTTCATTATCTCTTGATGAGTGATTTGATCAGAGCCCTGGTGTCCTGTCAGACACTGTAGCCTGCTGCTTAATAAAAGCTGGCCCGTCAATGAGAAAACGCCAACCGCCGAGAGGTGGTGTTCAACGGTTGTCCGATAATGGATCACGGGGAGGCTGAAAGCGCCGCATCGGTAATTGTGTCCACCAGGCGACCAATAGGACGTCAGGTTACCCGTTACACGCACTGAGTGTGTCCTGCGTGCTGTCGGTGGGGCTGGGTCCAGCTTCAGTGGCTGCTGTGGGGGCTGCGGACCGTCATGATTGTTTTAAAGTTCAGCAGAGAAGGCTAAATTCTACCTGGCTGGGCTGAAAGTAGCCCGCGTCCGATAATGGATCTCGCTAGCATTGCAGCGGGCCACGGTGGGCCTCGGATTAGCTAGTTAAGCTGTGCTCGGTACCTGCGTGTTAATCGGTGCTGGAGGTGAAGCCCTGATGCCCCAGAGTGTGGCTGGTGACAGTTTCAGGGCTTTAAAGCCGCTGTGGGGCGGTGTTAGCGTGTTAGCTTTGTGCTAGCATGCAGTGAACTGAGCTCCCGATAAACCCAGCTAACATGAGCTAGCACCAGTTAGCTCAGGTGGCTCCGGGTTTAGTTCTAGCACGCATATCCTTCTTTTACCCAGCTTCACACACCCAGAACCGTACGACTTGCTGCCCCAAAGACACACACACGCAAATGTGCAGGAGGTGCTAGCGAAGGCGATGTTTGAAAGCTAGCCACATGATGTAAATACCCCCCTCAGATGGATTTCCTGGATCTGCTTTGTTTGTCACTGTGATGCACAGTTCCTAGAAAAGTTGTAGTTGGCGTGAGTTCATTAAACCTCCAGCAGCAGCACGATAAATGTCACATTATTGTGGTTGTGTAACATTAGAAGGTGACGGCAGGCCTATAAATGTACTGTATGTGGGCTAACCTGCTGGACTGAACTCACTGTAGTGCTCTAATGTCGCTCTGAAGCAACACCTGCGTGTGTGGAGACACACAAAAGGACACAGCAGGCATTGCATCGTTATCTTTGTAGTAAGTACACTGACACTAATGGGAGGTGTGTTAATCTGATGGGGAAATCAATAGATTAGGAGGTGGTGGCTTCTAATCTATTGATGTGTGTTCACGGGTGTGAATTCACCACCTTTGTTTTTGTGTCCTTAACACGAGTTTAACATGTGCTGATTCCTGTCGTGTCCATGAAAGGAGCAACTTCCAAAAGTGTGAATCTGGAATTTATTCAACTCGTGATGATTGTCAGTGACTTTGGTTTAAAATTTAAAACACAGTCCGTACTGAGAAATTGTTCTCTGGGATTTCTGAAGGTCTTACAAAGTTCTTCTTTGGACATTAGCTGCTTTTTCACTTCACTCATTTTAAATCCAGTCCTTGTACCTGACCATTTTCAGAGTCGTGCTTTTTTGTTGTTATTGTGTTATTGTTTTGTTTTTTTGAGCGTTTCTACTCTGAATCATTCAAGCATAAAAGGGCTGAAAGGGTGAACCAGTGTTGTGTCTGTGTGTAGATAAGACGCCTGAGCAAAGATAACTCGGATGTTTTAAGTTACAAATTAAAGCTCTTTGTTATGACAAAGATACCAGTTTGACAAATAATAGCGTTTATGAAAACTTTGCACATCTCAGCGTGGTGTGCGGTGTTTTCTACACTTTTCTACTCTCCCGGAGTACTCAAAGCGCTCTATACAACATGTCACATTCTCCCAGTCACACCTATTCTCACAAGAACTTTCTCTATACTTAGTGCTGTCTAACTACACACACATACATTCATACTCCGATGGATGCATCAGACACAACTTGGGGTCAGTATCTTGCCCAAGGATACTTGACATGCAGACTGGAGGAGCCGAGGATTGAACCACCAACCTTCCGATCAGTAGGTGATCGGAAGGTTGAGCTAGAGCCGCCCCTGTGAATGAATGTGAGAAAACTGGATAAGTGGAAGCAAAAAAAAAAGGTTTTTAAAAACTCTTGTTCTTAAGAAAGAGGAACAGATCCAGCAAAGACCTGATGCAGGCCCTGAGAGATGCATCTGGACCTTCAGCTGATCATCTACTGCTCACTGAAGCTTCATCAGAAATGGTCTCAGTGGCAGGACGGCTCTCAGGAAGCCATTCTTAAAGAAGTAAAGCAGGAGGCAAGGCTGAGGTATGAAAGTTACACAAGATCTGGACTGAAAATGGGTCTGATGGAGCGAAAGATACAAATCACGGTCCGTATGTACGGAGGTGGTCAGGAGAGAGGTCCGACAGTGAGAGTCTGCAGCCGTGTGTGAAACACGGTGGAGGCTCTGTCGTGGTTTGGCCTGCTGTTCAGCCTGTTTGTGACCGTCGAAAAGTACCGTCAGAGTTTGATCCACCCTGCAGAAACATCTGGGAACATCTGATCGGCAGCTGCTTCATTTTCAGCACCATAATGATCCAGACACACTGCCAGTGCAGTTAAAGCACACCTGGACAAAACACACACGGTGGAAGTCCATGGTGGTTAGGCAGGCGTCTTCCATTACTAGGTTGACCCTGGGGCTTCCTCCTGCCCAGCTGGAACTCCTTACCCCGGAGTTGAGAGCCTCAACTGGCTCCCATCGATGTGGAGGAGTAGCAGCTGCTTGAGAATAACTCCTCACCCTATGCTAACACGTTGGAGGAAGCTTATTTCCACTGCTTGCATCCGAGGTCTCGTTTTGTTTTTTGAAATGACTAGCATGGCCAGTGCTGACTAGTGATAATAGTGACAACTAGCAAACTAGTCCCACACATCCCTGCTACATAATCTGCTTTTCTTGATTAGTTTGATTAGTCAAACCAACTTTTTCTCGATGCAAAGTCTAAAAACGACGGCCGGGCAGTTGCGATGTTGCGTCTGTGACACTGGAACAACCGTAATTTTGGAACCAGATGGTTTTAGGTTGGAAACTAGGAGTGTGTTTTGATCATCGATGAAAATCGATTCTGGCTTGGATAACATGATATCGATTCATTAAAATCCTGAATCGATTTTTTTAATATTAATTTATTTTGCCCCAAACGCCAGAATCTCAGGTGAAACCTCAACATTTCAACAACCACCAAACATTTAAGACAGTAAATGAGAGCAGGAACACGATTCTGCACAGAGACGTAAACACAAAGCACCGACGCATCAGAATCAGTTAGATGTCGCCTTTCTCACCCGACGGCATGGACACGCTCGGGGCTGAAAGCCGACAGCTCGCTGATTCTGATGTTTCGGCGGGTCGAGCTTTGTGTTTACGCCCTTTTTGCGCTGATTCTGAAGCTGTTAGTTTATCTCTCTCCAAACAATATTGACTGAACCAGCAGCAAAAGAAGATCCAAACTAATCTTCACATAAACATCGTCATCAACTCACTGTGACTTTTACTGTTTTGCTTCGACCTGGATAAAATCACACTTCATGCACAGCTCTCTCTCTCTCTCTCTCCAAGAACAGTTTCCCGTCTAAAAATCTGTTTTCTTCATTATTCGCTTGCTTGTTACGCGCAAGTCTACCGTTTGCAGGCTGTCGGACGCTGTTTTTTTCCCTTTTACTTACTTCTGAAAAGAAGACCTCATTTCTGCCGTTCAATACTGAACAAATGTAAACTTTTTAAAATTATGCAAAACGCTCAGCTGTGTCTCTAATAAAACCTCTGTAACTCAGAAGTAACGTTCATGTGCTGGTTAATGGGTTTCTTTCGTTTTTGATCTACTGCAGAATATTTTTATAAAGGGTTAGAAAATCACCTTCATGTTTTTCTGTGTTTTATCTTCAGCTACTTTGACACAAAGGCCTCTGCTGTGATGCTCACACCTTTGATAAAGTCTGGAAAGTGTCAGCTTCCTTTTTATAGATACAAAAATATGTAAATGTACTGATCTGAATGATAATGTTTCTGACTGTCTGAGGCAAAATTTCCCCGATTCAAATCAAATCGTGGATCGAATCGATTCTAGAAATCAGTGACACCCAGCCCTAGCACCCTATGCATATAAATTCACCATATATAGCCTGCAAAAATGTCTATGCCCTGTTGGAAACCCCCATTGAATTCATTGTCGAAGCAAATGAAAGAATATCTTATTTAAAGCATTAAAGTGTATATTTGTACTACAATAACGGTTGTTTTGCAAGTTTTTCCTGGTTAAAAGTGAGATTTCAGTGTACGATGATGCACAGCCGGCCCACAGCGAGTGACTTTTCCCACTGTGTTTGTTCACAAAGTCCTGATTTATACAAAATCACCGTGGACGTAAGTCAAAGCCGTCAGGTAGAAATTTGTAAGCCGTGTGTGGCTAAAGTTATCTAGAGGAAAAACCCTTAGACCACAGCATGAAAGTGTGTATTTAACATGCAGACCTATTCTAGTAACCCCTGTCCTCATTGGTTATCTTGAGCAGGGCAGTTACTGCTCTGTTGCTGCCTCGCAGACCTGATAAGCTGATGCTTCACAGTAAACAAGGACCCAAAACATGCTGAGAAAGCAACCAAAGAGCAGCCCGAGAGAAGGAAGGGCGGTAGTGTTAACTGTCTGAGTCGATCAGCGGACTTCAGGCCGGCTCGGCATCAAACAGAAGACGCCACCGTGGACAGAAAGACCCAGAGACGGGCAGCAGCTGAGGCGCCTGCAGTAAAGGTCTGTCTCTCAGGGAGGAAGCATGTCGAGTATGAAGTGTATTTTCTGACTGAAGTCACTTTTCGCTGTAATGTTTGAAAACGTTAGCGGTTAAACAGGATGCGGGTGTTTCCACTTCTGGCTCTGACAGTTGCATGACAGAGCTCTGCAGGTGAACCGTTCTGTGTTTAGTTTGTCTTCTGGCGGTTGTCGCGTCGGGCCCAGGAGGCGCTGCTGCTCACCCTCCTCACCTGAACTGTGACTAAACCGATGAAGGTTTGCACGTGCGGTTCAGAGATGTTTGATTCTTCAAAGTAAGGAAGGAGGAGTCACAAACCCGTCCTGAGTCTAATCTTAGAGACAGTTTGGGTGCATGAGACGTGGTCGTCCGTGTGCAGCATGTCAACAAACAGAGTCAGCCTCCCAAACTGTCCACAGACAACAAAACAGACGCTGAGTAAATAACTGGAAAGCAGGTGGAAAATTATGAAAGAAACAATAATCAATGACTAATCTAAAATAACTGGAAACTGTTCAAAGTTAGAGGAAATTATGAGAGAAACACAGCAAAGGACTGATTAACATCAGAAAGGAAACATGATTAATGGACAGGGTTGGAACAAACTGCTGTAAAGCATGGAAACGACTACACGTGAAATTATTAGAAAGAACAAGAAAACTGTAAAAACAGCAGGAGCTGCTGCGGCTCGCCACGGCGCCGCTGTATCAGGACCCATAATGTGGACAGCAACAGGGCTGGAACCGCGTGGGCTGACCTCTGACCTGTACCGGTGCGCTCACCCTCACGATCTCGTGTTGTGTTGGGGATGTTTTGTTTAGCTTGAGGTCGAGCCTTTGGCCTCGAGGTGTTTTTAACCACATGGTGTCGTCACGCTGCTCAGAGATGTTTAAGAGCTTCTGTTCCTCAGTTTGAATTTCAGGGTTTTGAATGAACCCTGTCTGTGGCTTCATCTGTCAGTATAAGTTGTTTCTGCCAGCTGTCCCTCACAGGAGCACGTTGTGTTGTCGTCATCATCAGTGTGTCTGTTGTAAGCACCTCAGTGTCTGACCTGTTTTCACTGGCTGTAAATCCCTTTGCTCCACTGCAGCCACGGTTGGGTGTTTGCACCGTGTCTTCACATGAACTGGCTGTTAGCTGCCTGGGAGTTTTTCTTCTGTTTACAGCGTCTTCAGACTGCCACACATTTTTGTTTCTTAAATGCAGAGGAGATGATAATAAACAGCTGAAGCACTTGTAGATAAATGACGCCTGAATCCTGCTTTAATGGCCGTGTAATCACTAATAATTGTGCAAGGAGGACATTTAAAGCTCGTAAAGTGGAAAACATCTGCACTAAACTGAGTATCAGGATTAATGTTGAATATGTCGTGACCGATGTCCTCGTGGGTGCTGATATCAGTATCGATCAGAGTTGGCTCGTCTTTGTTTTTGGGGTCAAAATGTGCACTTATTTTATTTTTATAAGCCAAATGTAACTTGGCTTGAATAAATGAAACCTTAATTAAAAAATGTTTTACGTCAGTGACAGATTTTGTCGTTTTCTCTTACTGGACGGTCAAACTTGGTGCTGTGTGGTGCAGCATGGATGCGACAGCATGTGAATGCAGAGCCAGAGTTACTGATACCAGTAACTATCTTATAAAGGCAGCTGTGGGCAGAGCACCAGGTCATGATTTATGAGCTGAAGCCCCGTCAGTCTGAACACATGAATGATCACTAAGTCAGTTTTACTTTGCACAATAATGAGTTCACACAATAAAGCAAAAGTTCAGCTTTTCGTGTGTTTGTCAAAGTGTCTTGTTAGGACACTTGGATAGGGATGTGTATCGTTTAGGTTTTATCCGATACCGGTGTCAAACCGGTACTTTTGAAACGGTGCCGGTGCTTAAAGAATGAAGAACACAAACTTTGTCCAAAAACCTCTCATGTTTTTATTTTTAGCAGTCTCTTATTTTTCTGCAAAAATGATAACAATGTTAGCCTTTTCTGCAGCTATAGGGCATATATGGCATCACTCTATCAAACAAGAAGACAGCTGCATGTAGCTATGATGGTGTTTGCTAGTTCACCTTACATACATTAATGTAATAACGTGGTTAGCCTACTCAACGTAAATTACACACGAACAACATTAAGCTACTCACGCAGAGAAGAACGGCTGCTGCTGCATCATCATCCTCATCATTTCTGCTACACTGGCAGGGCTAGGGGCCAGGACTCTCCTCTTCGGGTTTTTGGGGGATGTTGCTAACTCCGGGTCGATAACAGGCACCACACCCGCAGTAGATGTGCTCGGTGTGAGGTCTCGCAGCAAGCTATCAAATACGGCGCATTTCTCGGCTTTTTAAAAAAACTCTATGCGTCGCCAGGTGTTTCATCAGATTTGAGGTGTTACCTCCTTTGACAGTATCACAGTATCAGCTTAAAGCACTTGTTGCAGCTGCTGAGTTTGCATCTTTTGCTGTGAAGTACAGCCAGACTTTGACCGCTTCGCCTTGGGCATTTTTAATCTGTAGCTCTGCTCTAAAAGAACGTACGTACCTGGACCCGCCTACTATCCTCGGAAACGTAAAATGATTGGCTAGAATCCAAAGTGTGTGACATCTCGGGGGGAAAAAAAGCACCGAAATGTGCTCTGCTTTTCGGTCTGGTTACTATCGCTTATGTCAGAACCTACCCATCCCTACACCTGGAGTGTGAATGTCCATGCTCACCTCTGTTCAGTATGTCTTCAGTGGAGACTAGAGCAGGGCGATATGGCCAAAAATATTTATCACGATATATATTTGAACATTTTTGATAACGATATAACTGATGCGAGACAGTATACAACTCCACAACTTCACTAGCACAAAAAACCCCCATCCATTTATTTTCACTTAAACACTTATAAGCTTCACTTATATAAAAATGTAACAGTGCAAATGCAAATTCCTAAATCTAAATCAGCTAAATCTGCTGTTTAGTTTTCTGTCTTCATTCATGTTGGAAGTGACAGCAGAGCTGCACGTTTGATTTTTTCAGAAATCTCTCAGTCAGAACATGCTATATCATGCTTAGGTAACCAGCAAAACTAGCGAGCTAACTTCCTGCTAACTTCTAACTCTGTTAAGTGTAATAAATTCTGTTTTCATGGATGCCTGGATGTTAAACTTCATAGTTACACCTGGTAAAGCAGCAACGCTGATCGTTTTATTACAGATGAAAGAATTTAGACAGTTTTAAACTCTGTGATGTTCGTTTGACTTTGGGACCTGAAGCGGACGGAGTTTAGGACCCAGATTACTCCCAGATTGACGAGCACCTTAGTCCGACAGATACGGCAATAGGACTTGCATGTTCTACAAAAAAAATGTGCTTTGTTGTGTATCTGACGGACAAACACCAAACCAGTTCCACATCACTGAAGTGGCAGCATTTTTACAAACCAATTCTGGTTCATCTGTTTCACTCAAAGATCTGCCATGCTTTTTCAGCCATGTGCGTATGAAAACAAAGGCACTGCGCATGCGCATTTTACCCATATTCTATCCTGATATTTCATTTTCTTATCGTTGCCTAACATTGTACCGGTATTACCGTGAACGGTATGATATGGCCCAGCCCTAGTGGAGACCGAACCTTGTTTAAATGCAGGAAACTCTCTGTTTTACCTAGGGGTGGGCGATATAAACCATATACTATAGAAATGATATAAATTTGGCCAACGATAGAGATTTTGACTATACCGCTCTATCGCAATAGCGCATGTTGATGATGTCATCAAGCTGCGCCTGCTTTGGTCGAAAGCATCGCAGCGGCTACAACCATTATCATCTGCAAATTATGCGACAGTCATAGCAAAGAGATGAAGCACTTTTGAAATATGGGGAAAGCCAAAAACTCGCTTCCTCCACTTCTGTAACATTGATTCATTAATGTTGAATTCTCTGCAGCTGTTCTGTTCCCATGTTGTTGCAGTATATTAATAACTAACCTCGTATTGTGGATGAATAATCTCAGTTGTTCTCCTGACTGAAGTTTGGCCCGTGTACAGCATCCTGCTATGCGATTGCATTTGTCCCTGACCACCAGAATCCCCCACGTTAACTTTTATCGATTGGAGAAAAAGTTAGCGTTCATCCTCCAGCTTCACTGTGCTAATGTTATGCTAACATAGCTGTGTCGCTAGCAATCACGTAGCACAACATTATATACCAGCTAGTCCAACTTCAGTAACCCTGCAAACGTCACTGCTGTTTAGTTTTCTGTCTTCATTTATGTTGGAAGTGATAGCAGAGCTGTACGTTTGAATTAGTTTAAAAAATCTCTCAGTCAGAACATGCTATGAAATGTTTAGGTGGAAGCTAGCGAGCTAACTTCCTGTTAGCTAACTTCCTGTTAACTTCTAACTCCGTTAAATTTAATAAATTCTGTTTTCATGGATGTTAAACTTAATTGTTACACCTGGTAAAGCAGCAACGCTGATGATTTTATTAAAGATGAAAGAATTTAGACCGTTTTTAACTCTCAGTGTTCGTTTGACTTTGGGACCTGAAGCAGACGGAGTTTTGGACTCAGATTACTCTGTGAAGCTCCTCACTACGGCAGCCGTAATCCATCCATCAAGCAGTGCGGCTTACCAAAGTTATACTAAAACATTTTTAACAGATTTCTGCCAAAATCGATTCGAGGTCAGTAAGCACAACCAGAATTCATACATAAGGCACACTCTCGATTTTTGAGGAAATTAAAGGATTGTAAGTGTGGAAAATACGTTATACAGAAGAAAAGAATATATCATGATATATATCGTTACCGCACGTGCTTCAAATTATATCACGATATGAATTTTAGGCCATATCGCCCAGCCCTAGTTTTACCTTTAAATCACAGATAGATGCAAAGTACGCCCGCCGATGTGGGGCAACGCTAGCTTTCCCAGCCTCGTCTTCCTCCTCCTGCAGTGCTTCACAGAGGATGCCCGGCAGCCTGTTAATCACCGCGGCGTGGATTCAGCCTGTGTGGGACGTGTAGCGTAGAGAGCGACGCCCGGGCCAAGTTTCCGTCAGAACGGCGGGTTTGATTCTGTCCTGCTGCTGAGGAAAAGCCCGGCTGGCTGAGCTTCTCAGGGTGGATTGTCAGAAATCAGGCTCCTCTTTCTCTCCAGCCGCTGGAGGTCTCGCCACCTCGCCGCCTTTAATTAAGTGTGGCATTGGAGGCAGTAGAGCAGAAAGTCTGATCTGAGAGGAGCCCGGCAGTATGAATACCAGCAGCTAATCCACTCAGTCATTTTTGCACAGGCAGATTAGGAGTCTGTGTGAAAAATGGTGTTTGCTGCCTTTGAAGGTGCAGCGTGGGTAACGTCACAGCTTTTTAATGTGTAGTTTGATTGTTTTTTTTGTTTTTTCTATCAGTAAAAACAATCAGCCGTAGCAGGAGAACAGATGGCTTAGCCTTTTCAGGGTCTCTGTAGATCTGAAGGAACCTTTCTGTCTCCAGAAACATCTTTCAGTTACTCCTGGGTGATTCCTCGCCATTCCCAGGCCTCCAGAGAGCCCCACGCCCAGCCAGGACCCCCGATAGGCCTCCAAAGCCGGGCTTTCCTAGCTTTATTAATCAGTTTTCCACTCAAACAAACGAGAGAACACATCAGAAATGAGAGGTTAATTAAGTAACAATCAGCTGAGCATCAAGGACAAACCTCAGAGGTCAGATATTTATTTATCCACAGGTCATCACGTGTAAAATAGATTTCATCATATTCTGTTTTTGAGCCACGCTTCTGTTTGCTGCAGTGTGTTTTGGTTTGCTCTCCTTACACAAACTCTCTGAACCACTTGTCGAGGTGGGAGTCGTCCCACATCCCCACGATGTTGTCGCAGTACTTCAGTCACGATATGTTAACATGATGTAAAATGTTAGAATGTTGCATTAACATGAGATTTATCACTTTTTTCCAACAGCAAGTTACGTCCTCAAAGCTAAACATGGTTAGCATCTGTTTTATTCCATAACACAAGTTTATCTCATGTTTATCTCAAGTTTATCACATGTCTGTTGTTGTCTACATGCACAGGAAGTCACATTTAACTTCCTGTTCTCCAGGAATACAACCAGGATACAACCAGCTGCCGAGCCGAGTCGCCTTGAGTTGTGCTCGGTGACAGCGCCTCATGTCCGCACGCTGACCGTCTGTCTGCAGATGGTTCCCTTCTATCAGGCGACCTGTGCGATCCCAGTGATTCATCGAGTGATTCCAATTATTTGAAAAATTAAATTCTCTTTGCGTTTAAGCCGTTTTATTAAAATGAGCGTTTCTCCCACATCTGCTAAAAGCAGACCTGCAGTAGAAACGTTTTTATGAAACACCGAGAACACAACAGCAGAACAGACAAAATTGACTAACTTCTGTCAATATCAAATAAACTGAGAACTAAAAGGAAATTCTCGATCTCTCCTTGTTGTATAGCTGAGCTTTTCAAACAGTTTAACAGTTACTTTAGTCTGACAGAAGCCGAATGACGAATTAGCGCTTCCAGTCAGAGACTGAGCATGCACTGCTTTATTGTGTTTCCAGACTTGCTGTCGGCACATTTACAGTGGCTACTCTGTTTTTGTCAGACTTGAAACAGCAGAAACACCGTCACACTACAGAACTTCTGTGGCTCTTCTGTTCAACAATCTCTCCGGCGTTGGACCATCATCTGTTTTCTCTTCGGTAACCTTCGCTCACGCTCTCGGTTGATTTTTCTCTAGTCGGCACTCATTTCCTCCGTTACCCGGGCGGCACGGCGGCAGGCTGCTTCCCAAACAAATACACATGTGCGGTACGTAACAAGTCACGTGACGTAACGCTGCGGCTGTGATTGGTTCGGCTCTGCGCTACTTAATTTGGATTGGCTGTTCTTTTTTTTTTTTTTTTAAGAGGACAAGAGAGATGAGGCTTATCGCAATAGTTTAATTTTTCTATCGAGAAAAAGTTATTTCGCAATACATATCGTTATTGTTCTATCGCCCAGCTTTATTAAAACCTTTACTGTGGAAACGTGAAAGCTTTTAAGTTTAAGCTTGATGAAGGTTGATGGCAGGCTTATTTTACAGAGAGGCAAACAGGGGTGAGTCTAAAGGGGGGCGTGGGGTGCCCGGCTGCTGTAACAGCAGCATAAACTTCACTAACGTCAGGAAGCCAAGAAGACGGTACAGGTCCGTTTTTATGCCGTAGTTTTGACTGCATATTTGTTTTATTTTATTTGACATTTTTTGTATATTTTTGCATTTAAGAAAATGTTTTTAATATGGTGCATAAATACAAAGGTTTAGTGGTTGTTTTGACAGATAAAACATCATTTTGGGTGTTTATTATTGTTTATTAATAAGACAAAAGCATTTCTCTTCCAGTTAAGTGATCGATGGTTGAATGTTTGTCAAACTGAGACTCTGTTTCTGTTTTATAGTAATATGTGACATTTGCAAAATAATCACTTGGTAAAGTTTGACCTGAGTCATGGATGGAGGAGCGTCTGACGGCGCCGGCCTCGGCCGTGGTGTGTTCGGCTCGGTGTTGCTGGCGTGTTTTCTCAGAGCAGTTGAATCATTAGCAGCAGGATTATGTCCACAGCTCCTGTCTGTCCATCTGTCTCCTCGGTTAGTGTGCTTCGTAGCGCTGCTGCCAGACGGGTTAAAGGTTAACCAGTGTGTAAAGTAGAGTCACAGAAGTATGAATCCCAGGAGTTTCTCTAAATGCTGCGGTTAGATTTGGAACTAAACGTGAGCTCCGTCTGTGCGGCCATCCACACAAACCTCAGACACATCACTCTGCTTTCTGTTGGTTTCTTATCCTCGTGGACGATTTTTGAATCAGATCTTTGTGAACTTGTGGAAATCCCAGTCAGGCCTTAATCTGGATGAATTTCACAACGACGTGTTTGTTTTGGTGTTATCCTGCGGACGCACAGACGCTCGGTGGTGGGTGGAAACGCTGCTTTGAAGGGTGGGTGTTTCTCTGTGTGTGCTCTTGTAGGTGTGGCGATAATAAGACGAGAGTTATATTTCCTGAATGCAGGTAGCAGCTGCGCCTGGAAAAGGAAGGTTTTATCACAGTGTTTATCAGGAGATACTGTGATATTCATAGTATGTGGTGGTATTATTATTATTATTATTATTATTATTAGAATAAATAACATTTTAATGCCTTCATGGAAAATGTAATCATAAACATCCACAGAACCAAAACAAAACTAATCTACTGTTGGGTCTTTTTACAAATAATTATTAAGAATAAGGAAACGCGTCACGGAGTCGGGACTGAATCTCATGCAGCTCTGAAACAAACTGCATTTGGACAATTTAGTGTGCCGGTAAAAACACCTGTGAGCAACAGGTGAGCCATGCAGTTAAACTCAGGTGAAGCTCAGCTGAGAGAAGCAAGGTGGAGCTCGTCTCGTTCCTCTCTGATTTTGTCCTCCGATGGAGGACAGATGAAGCAACTTTTACTCTGATTCTTCGTGATGCTGCACGATTTAAAACACTCTGGAGTTCACCTGTCTGTGGGGAGGCTGGTGGGGAGGAGGGGCTTTAATAATTGGACGCTTCATCTCATGAATCATCTGCACGTTTTTCTTTAAATGATTAAGTTAAATAATTTGTGTAAGTTTGGACCACACTGATTTAAAAACAGAAGAGTTTCCATTAACAGTTTTTTACCTGCAGCTGTTCATTTTTATTCTGTATAATAAGATTAACCTTTGTAAAGACTGTCGCCCTGCAGCATCCTGTAGGATCACTGCAGAATCTGTTTAACGATCTTTGACCTTTAGAGGCTGCACGCAGGGCGACGGTGTGCAGGCTGCAGTGCAAAAACAAGGCGGAGCAGACCCACAGCTGTGAAGCTGTTTGTGCAGTTTGTTGCTTGAACGATGGTGTAATTGGGCAGGATGAGTGTTAATCAACAGGCTTCAGGAGCACCAGGGAAACGGTCGCTCTGCTGGACTTGTTTTCCTGGGTCGTCTGCAGTGTGCCGCCCTCCTTCCTCCTGCGGGAACGACTTCCTGTTTTGGTAAACGGTGTTGGGACTTGAAAAATCAGCTGCGGCAGCAGAACGGTATCGTCGGCGTTCACGTCACGGATATTTCAGTGACTAATAAAACAAGAGCGCTTCAGCAGACATGAGCCTTAATTAGCCTCAGGGTGGAGTTGGTGGGGCTTTAGGATGTAAACATTGCACCGCCTCCTCCCCAAATCTGCTCCTGCTGCTTTGCATTGTCAGAAGGTCAGGGGTCAACGAGCTCCTGTCCTGTGATCAGTGGCCTGCAGGAGGCTTTAGAGCAGGAGGCGTGCACGTTCTCCCTCAGCGCCGTTATCCTGACGAGTAATCGTCTTCGTGAAGTAACAGAACTGACAGCAAACAGGAAGTCGCAGCCTGCAGTGGTGCTGAGATGCTCTGTGGACCAAAGATGAACCTGAGACTCAGATCCTGAATAAAACATTTCGTTTTAGTTCATGTTTTCAGCTTCATCTCTTTAAGATTAAGATTCATTCTTGCACCCTTTTTCCCTCGTTGTGAATCAGGTGCGCCTCCTTATTGTGTGATCTAAGCCGGGGCGTTGTCCTCGCTGTCACTCAGGGCCTTTGTTTCGCAACCTCATGATTCCCACCAACCGGCGAGCGTGCAGACGGGTTCAGGCTGTTTGTGCTGGTGTAAATCGCTGTGAAAGCGCAGACTCCCTCGTTGGAGGCTGAAAGAATCCAGACTTGACATCTGACGGTTTGGTTTCCGACTAAACGTCTTCCTAACGCGTGCTTTTGTTCCCCAGCCTGAACAGTGAAACTGGGAGGAGCAACTCAAAATGTAAAGTGGTTCTCTTCCTGGCCTTCGATCAGTGTTGTCATCGACTTAAAAATAACTTCTGAATGTCTCAGGAGGCGGGGCTAAGCTGATCTAACCTGCTCTTTTCTGGTTTGTCTCACCTGTCCTTGCAGGAGGCGATGCGGGGAGCCGGGTGGAGGCGTGGGGTCCGGCCCTGAGGAGGCGTCCTGCGGCTGGGAGGAGCGCGGCCCTCCTGCAGCCCTCCTGTGGCGCTCCGGGACGCTCCTACTAAGATGTCCCTCAGCAGCGGCCCTGCAGGCGGGAAAGGTGTGGACTCCAACGCGGTGGACACGTACGACAGCGGTGATGAGTGGGATATCGGTGTTGGCAATCTGATCATTGACCTGGACGCCGACTTAGAGAAGGACAAGCTAGAGATGTCGAGCAGCAAGGAGGGAGGGGGCATGGCGGCCCCTCCCAGCGCCGTGGCAGCTTTACCTGACAATATAAAGTTCGTTAGCCCCGCGTCCGCCACGGCGGGCAAAGAGAGCAAATCCAAATCCAAGCGCAGTAAAAACTCTAAGGAGAGCGTGAAGACGCCGCACTCAGACGGAGCTAAAAAAGAGGTTCAGGGCCGGGTCCCCGGGGACCTGCCGCCCCAGAACGCCAACTCTGCCCCGAGCAAGGGGACGGACAAGTCAAGTAAGCCCTCCCGCATCCTCCCCGTGGTGAAAAAGGACAAGGACGGGGTGTCTGGGAAAAGCAAGAAGGAGAAAATGGAGGCGGGAGCGGCGAACGCTGAGAAAGAGTCCTCGGTGCTGCCGTTAGGAGCGCCGCGAGGCGGACCCTTTGAGGGCCAACAGGCCCCCGAGCTCGCTACGGCCGAGCAGCTCGGGAACACGCCGCTGGACTCAGCCGGGATAGGCCAGGCCATGACGACGGAGCAGGAGGAGGTGGATGGGGGCGACTGCCGAAATCTGAAGAAAGCGATCGGTGGGGAAAAGGTAAGAAAGCGACGCCTGAACAAACGTTTCTGATCGTGTCTCCTTGTTGATGATGGAGCCGCGTGCTGAGTGGAAGCTGCACGCTGAACATGTATGTGAGCGCCGTGCTCGGTGAGCTCCTCCTGGTCAAAGGATCTAAATGTGCTCACGTTTAGCTCTGAACAAAGAAGCAAAGCGCTCGTCACTGCTGACCCGGTCGGCGTGGACAATGCCTCCCTGTGAAGCTAAGTTAAACTTGGTCTAATCTAACCCAGTTTCTGTTTTTAGATAATCCCACTGTTAAAGCTTCTGCACTAAGAGCCATGTCGTCATTAACAAAGGAGTCTTTGGACCTCTCGGTTCTACCGCTCATCATTTGTGTTTTTCAGGGCTGATTTCAGGTAAACACACTTCTGCTTCACAGCTAACTGGACTGTTCATCAGAGGATTTAAGAATAACTTCAGGAAGCTTCAGCTTCGGGGCTGGTGTGGTTCTTTAAAAAGCCTTAAATTCATCCATTTATTGGAGTTGGTGTGGGGAGTAAACGGAGCCTGCTAATTCAAGATTAAACTGCGATTAAAGGTTAAAGTTGCAGTGGATTGAAGTCCTGAGTGAGCTGTTAATTCAAGATTAGATTGATGGTGTCGTATGGTCAGGGCAGCGTTTAAAGGATGGACGTCTTTACTCCGAGTCGAGAGAAATTCGATTTTTAGGTTTCCTGTTTGTAGTTTTGTTGTCTGGATGATTCAGTCTAAAAAGCACCAAATTCCCCTGAGAGGAGAAGCTGTGGGGGCTCACAGACGCGATGCTTAGAGCAGGGCGATATGGCCACAAATATTTATCACCATATAGAATTGAAAATTTACGATAACGATATAACTGACGATATAATTGACACGAGACAAAATACTTTACAACTCCACAACTTTATTAGTGCAAAAAACAAACATCCATCCATCTTCATCCGCTTTATCTGAGGCCGGGTCGCGGGGGCAGCAGCCTAAGCAAAGAGGCCCAGACCTCCCTCTCCCCAGCCACCTCCTCCAGCTCATCCGGGGAACACCAAGGCGTTCCCAGGCCAGCCGAGAGATATAATCTCTCCAGCGTGTCCTGGGTCTGCCCCGGGGCCTCCTCCCGGTGGGACATGCCTGGAACACCTCACCCAGGAGGAGCCCAGGAGGCATCCTTGTCAGATGCCTGAACCACCTCAGCTGCCTCCTTTCGATGTGGAGCAGCAGCGGCTCTACTCTGAGCCCCTCCCGGATGGCCAAACTCCTCCCCCTATCTCTAAGGGAGATGCCAGCCTTCGGAGGAAGCTCATTTCCGCCGCTTGTATCCGCGATCTCGTTCTTTCGGTCACTACCCACAGCTCGTGGCCATAGGTGAGGGTAGGGACGTAGATCGACCGGTAAATTGAGAGCTTTGCTTTTACACTCAGCTCCCTCTTCACCACGACGGACCGGTGCAGCGTCTGCATCACTGCAGCTGCAGCCCCAATCCGTCTGTCGATCTCCGGCTCCCTTCTCCCAAAAAAACCTCCATCAATGTATTTTCACTTAAACAAACAGCTGTTTTTTATGTGCATTAAAATTATATAAAATGTAACAGTGCAAATGCAAATCCTTGCTGGCAGTTTAACCAAAAGGCATTTCCAGTGGAAACTGACATATCCTCAGCATAACCATGTAGAATGAAGAACGACGGCCCGCTAGCATGCGCCTGATTCCTGTTAAACTCAGTTTTATTTGTATGGCTCCAAATCACAACAGCAGACGTCTCAAGGCGGTTTATGCTGTCAGGTGAAGACTGTACAACAAAACAGAGAAACCTTTGAGCTCCTCGTCTTCACTCCTCAGGCTAGCGCTGTGTCAACCCACCGGCCAGCGGAGTGACCCGAGGCTCTGTCGGGTCCCTCATCAGCCCTCTGCCTCCGTCTGAGATCCAGAGAGAGGCCGATCGGCCTGTGGCCTTGAAAGGAATGTGGCTTGTAATAAATGCTGCTCCGGCTGAATGAGGAGGAGCAAGGATGGTCTGTGGCCAATAGTGGAGGTGTAGCCCCGCCCCCTGTCATTCTGTCTTTGAGAGCTGAGGTTTTCCTGCTCCTCAGGGGTTTTCCCTGCATCCAGGCAGCAGCTCTCATTCTTAAAGAAGAGGACGGTGTGGGACGCCCTCGTCGGCTCTCAGCACTGTCAAATTTACCTGAAAATCAACGTGTGTTCCAGGTGGGTCAAGGTGGGACTTTAAAACGGCTTCCTCTCAGTTGGGGATGTGTTTTGGCAGTAGGCCACACCCCTAAGCAGAGAGACAAAGTAAGGCGTGAAGTTTAAATAGACATTTAAGCTGCTGTCAGACAGGAAGTGGAGATGTTCTGCACCAGACTTCATTCACAAAAGCTGCGATTTTACCTCAGAGAGAGACGGTCGATGTTTGAGTGCTGCTGATGGGCAGCCAAGGATTGAAAAAGGTCAAAGGTGCTGTTCCCGTCACGGGGAATAAATGATCTTTATTTCTTTGACGTGATAAGTGGTTCTCTTTGTTTTGGCACCAACTAAACATTACGTTGGTGTGTTTGCACTCACGTGTTTGATTTCTCTCTCGTCTTCTCTGTCCTCCGTCCAGATGGAGTCTCCGGTCTCCACCCCAGCTCCTCCCCCTCTCCACCTCCTCGGCTCCGTCCCCAGCAGCGGCGACATCTCGTCTCCCTGCGAGCAGATCATGGTCCGCACGCGCTCGATCGCCGTGAACACCGTCGACGCGGCGCTGGCGACCGAGCCGGAGTGCCTGGGACCCTGTGAGCCGGGAACCAGCGTGAACCTGGAGGGCATCGTGTGGCAGGAGACGGAGGACGGTGAGAAAAGCGTGATCACAGTAGATGTTTGTTTTATTTTACGTGTGTTTATTTGAAGAACAAAATGGGCATCATCAGAGGCTCATCAGAGGCTCATCACAGGCTCATCACAGGCCCGAGATCGTCTCAATAATCTGGCACCAATAACTCAGCCACAAAAATGAAATGATTGGTCCATCAGTACAAGAAACACCGTCTGATATACTTTAACAAACACATGCATCAGTTTTATCAGCTTGGGTTGAACGTTCATGACTCCGCCCCTCTGAGCAGATGATTGGAGATGGATCTGAGCAGGTGTGATGTGCGTGCAGAGCTGCTGATGCTGAGCTGCTGATGCTGAGCCAGTGTGGAGCTCTGTGAAAAGATCAGTTTATTGTCTGGATTACGGCCCATCTCAGTTTTTATTCAGTGACGTCCTGTGAGCGCGTCTGCACGTCCTGCGGGCGCCGAATGCAGGGTGGCGTGTAGCTGGAGGACAACCTGTGTGGAGGTGATAGACTCGGGCAGGAAGCTGTTCATCAGCAGCGCTCTTAGATGCGCTCCTGTTAGTGGAAAGTTCTGCTGAAGTACTCGCTCTTTAATTAGCTCCACTGTCAGCCAATCACTGATGTGGTTCGACCTCAGAAACCCGCCGAGCGTGACGCTGGTATGAAAGCGTTCGACATCTGCGTCCCAGCCGGGGAGGAAGGTCACATCTACACGTCTGCTTCCTGCTGCACTCACAGCTTCTATAAGCTGTAAGTGTGGGGGATTACTCTGACGACTCATTTGTGTGGAGACCCCAGAGGGGGAGGAGCTTAACTCCTATCCCTTTATTCTAATTGTGGGGTCAGAAAACCTTTGGCTTTTTAAAACCAACATAAAATGATGTTTGTACTTCAATGTGAAGTCTTTTGTTTTGTTTGTTTTTTTTAATAACTGCACTAGAGATGGACGATCCGATATTACGTATCAGTGTCGGTCCAATACTGACGTAAATTACTGGATCGGATATCGGAGAGAAATAAAAAATGTAATCGATCCATTAAATATCAAAAAAGCACCTCACAAAACTACGACACGGCGTAACTCGGCTCATAACCGTAGCAGTCGCAGCAGTGTGGTCACGTGATAGAGCAGCTGTGTGTGTTTGTAGCCTCAAACCAGCATTTCATCTCTGAGGAAGTTTTCCCTGAGAGAAGTAAAGCAAGTGTGTAAGTTCATCTCTGAATGTTTGTAAAGCATTCCAGCGTTAAGCTTAACAACAGATATATGGAGCGACTGCCTCTTCTTGCTGCTACTTCAATCATAAACTGATCAATAATCAGCTGATCGTCTCTCTTCTTTGTTTTTGTCTCACTTCTCACCACAAAGAGGAAACCAGCGGCTGAACAACAGCAGCACGTTTAAGCTTGATCAGCTGTTGTTAGAATTTATTTAATATTATTTCTACACCAGGATCTTTTTCTACAGCTGACGTAACTGTGCACGGGCGGAGCTAGCAAAGTTTAGCCAGGGGGGCCGATAGGGCATGAACAGACAAAAGGGGGCACAAAGACATACTTTTCTTTCTTATTCTCATTTAAAATGTCGAGCTTTTAATAAATAATTATCTGAATCTTACACCCAAAGTTTTAATCTGATGTAAAATATATAGAAGTCCATTACTGTATATAGTAACTGTTAAGTCTAATATACCCTAGTAAGCTATAGTACTTTTTCCTTTGGGAACCATCTGTGCAGTCTGCAGTTCTGCTGAAGAAAGATGTTGAATCTATTTAATTATTCTTGAAAAATAATTTATTTCTGTGAATTTTTTTAAACATGTGCATCAAATTAAAGTTGATTACGTCGATTAAGCATCATGAGGTGGAGGAGGTGGTTGCACAATTGCATCTTTGAAATTCTTTGGACCCACACCTGAAGTACGGCTATTTAAAATGGTTAAAATGGTTAAAATGGTTAAAATAGTTGAACCTGTGGTAGAAAAAACTTCTTTCAGAAAACGGGGAGGGATAGCATCGTAGGGCGAGCCTACAGGCTTCAGATGATCCACCGCCTCCTGTAGCTGAGCAAGAGTAACCGACTCAAACTGTTGAAAGACAGCCGAGCAAATTGGAGGATCAGAGGCGTCAGATGTGGGTAAAATAACCTGCGCACTAGCCGAGGCTACCTTCTTTATAAAGGTGCAGAAACTTCTCACACATTTCATGTGAAGACTCAACACTGAGAGCAGAGGGAGGGCTTAAAATGGTCTCAATTGACTTGATTCTGATAATTCACCATAATAATGTTTGCAAAGTGTTTCCGCGTTGCTTCTTTTACTGTAAGCTCATATCAGGCCCAGCGCTCTTAAACTAAAGCTGTAAGAAATTAAAACTCAGGTTGAGTTTAACTGAGCCGCTGTGCCGAGTCGCTCAAACATGTCTCGTGTTCATCTGTGTTTTCCTGCAGGTATGCTGGTTGTGAACGTCACCTGGAGGAACAAGACGTACGTTGGAACCCTGCTGGACTGCACGCGGCACGACTGGGCGCCGCCGAGGTACAGAAACGACTCAGGCTCACGCCGTTCGGCCGAGACCTCGAGTATAAAACGAGCTCGTTGTTGCTGTGCTCAGTCGCCACCATGTAAACACGAATGAACGTGTCAGGGAAAAATATACAGATATACGTCTGCAGGTCGACCTGCAGATGTAAACACAGTGACAGGCTGCAGGTGTCATGCAGGTAAACAAAAACAACATGGAGACCTTCCTGGCTCATTAATAAGACAAACGTAAGTCTTATCCAATTACTCGATGGAGTAATCAATACTCGATTACTGATCGTACAGCTCTGTGTACGATGGTTGTTTGAGTCAGCTGTGTGACACCTGCGTACAGGTGAGGTCAGGTGTGTCTTTCGGCTCGCTGACGTCCACCTCTGTGTTTTTAGGTTCTGCGAGTCTCCCACCAGTGACGTGGAGATGCGGAGCGGCCGCGGTCGAGGTAAGAGGATGCGTCCCAGCAGCAACACGCCGTTGAACGACAACAGCAACTCGTCGGACAACAAAGGCAGCGGCAGCAGCAAGACGCGCGGCGCCGCGGCCAACAGCAAAGGGCGGCGTGGCAGTCAGACGGCTGGCTGCGGCGAAGACGCCAAAGCCAGCCCGTCCTCCGCTAAGAGGAAGACGAAGCCCGCCTCGGATATGGACCCCACCTCCAGCTCAGAGGACACCAAAGCGTCAAAGCGCATGAGAACGAACTCGACCGGCGCCGGGACGCCTCTGCCTGGAAGCAAAGCCGATTCCCTGCCGCCGCCGCCGCTGGACCGGACCTGCCCCTCCCCCGTCCTCATCGACTGCCCCCACCCCAACTGCAACAAGAAGTACAAGCACATCAACGGACTGAAGTACCACCAGGCCCGCGCCCACAACGACCACGACGTCCGACTGGACCAGGACGGCGACAGCGAGTACGGGGACGACCATCCCGAACCCGCCTCCTGCAACGGCGCCGCCATCTCGCCCGCTCGCTCCACTACACCGAAGGGTCGGGGCTTCGACGCGCCCTCCCCCTCACCAGGCAAGCTGACATCAAAGGTTAAAAAGAAGACGAGCGAGGCCGAGCCTGAGGTGACGGACGGCGGCGAGGAGGGGGCGTGTTTGACTGACGAGGCCAGTAACGACGGCATGGACGACAGGAAGGTCAAGAAAATGACGAAAGCTGAGAAACTGGGACAGAAAGGCTTGAAGCTGACTCGCCCCGCCGGCGCGCCCGGAGTTCCCTCGCCGTACTCCCTCCAAGCATCCTCCCCCGCTCTGGGCTCAGTGGTACAGTCCGTACCCAAAAGCCCCCAGCTGAAAAACGTCCAGCCTAAACCCGCGCCCCTCACTGACCCCGCCTCCAGCCCCGCCCATTCCAAGGACAAGAAAAAGAAAGACAAAAAGAAGAGGGACGGCGGGAAGGACGAGGACAGCCCGAAGGCGACGGGTAAGGCGGCGAGGCCAGAGGAGGGCAAGAGCCCGTACTCTGAGGCGTCGGACGCTTTGCTCAACGGCTCCTCGGAAGCGCAGCAGAGCCGGCTCGCCAGCATCAAAGCCGAAGCCGACAAGGTGTACAGTTTCTCCGACAACGCGCCCAGCCCGTCCATCGGCGTGGCCAGCAGGATGGAGGCCGGCCTGGCGCCCGCGCTTCACATGACCCAGAACGGAGCCGACAACACGTCGGTCAAGACCGGTAGCCCCGCCTACTCTGACATCTCTGATGCTGGCGAGGACGGCGAGGGTAAGGCAGAGGGGGTGAAGGTCAAGCCAGAGCCTGAGCAGGGACCTCGTGAGGCTGCCAAGAAGGCGCTGTTTCCCCCTCAGGCGTCCAATAAAGAGTCGCCGTACTACCCCAGCTACGACGCCTACTACTCCCCCACCTATGCCAACCCCAGCCCGGGACCGGCGCCCGCAGCACCACCTCACGGTGAGATAGCACAAGTGAAAGTGAAGAAAGAGGAGGAGCTAGAGGTGGGCGAGGAGGGGAAAGTGAAGGAGGAGCCTCAGGAGGAGAGGAAGGCGGAGCCAGGGCCTCCGCAGCCATCGGTCATCCAGCAGCGCTCCAACATGTACACCCAGCCGCTCTACTACAACCAGTACTACGTCCCCCCCTACTCCTACTCCCACGAGCAGGCCTACCACGCCCACCTCTTGGCCTCTAACCCCGCCTACCGTCAACAGTACGAGGAGCAGCGACAGCGCCACGCCGACAAGAAGGCGGAGAGCAAAGAGCGCGAGGCCTCCGTGAAAGAAGAGTGGAAGCAGAAGGCATCGGTACCGCCCACTCTGTCAAGGGCACCCAGCCTCACGGATCTGGGCGCCAGGGGAGGCGTGAACCCAGCGAAGCCCAAAGAGCCCGCCGCGGCTTCGGAACAGGCCAAGTCGGTCATCATGGCGAAGGGAGAGGACTCCAAGGCGCCCGGCGCCCAGCCCGAGGGTTTGAAGATCAAGCTGAGTGAAGGAGGGCATCACGGGAAAGAAGAGCCAAAGTCGGGGGTGGAGTCGGGCCGAGCGGCGAGCGTCGAAGCCGCCATGTGGTACAGACAGGTACAGGCGTCCTCCTCTGTCACACTTTCCTCCTCGCTTGTGTTTTCAGATTGATTGAGGTTAGTTTGATGCTGATGAAGGTTTCTCCCTCTGCAGGAGCCCGACGCGCGTCTGTGGTCCTACGTCTACCCCAGCAAATACTCGGAGGCGCCGAAACTTCAGGAGGACGACAGGTGGAAGGAGGAGCGGGACAGGAAGGTGAAGGAAGAGAGGCCGCGGCCCAAGGAGAAAGACGAGGCGGCGAAGGAGGCGGCGGAGGGTAGGACACAGCTGCCCCCCGAGGAGCTCCGCGGGGGCGGGAAGGAGGCGCGCCCGCCTCACATGCAATTCCCCTCGCCGCTGGCCCAGCATCAGGGCTACGTGCCCTACATGCACGGACCGTACGCCTACAGCCAGGGCTACGAGCCGAGCCACCCCGGGTACAGAGGCATGCCCTCGGTCATGATGCAGAATTACCCAGGTGAGAAACGCAAACATGAAGCAGGCGCAGCAGCAAAGAGAGCGCGAGGGCGGCGAGGGCGGCGAGTGAAAACCAGCGAGGAGCGCGAGCGTTTTGGTTTGACCGAAAATTAAAAGCCGCGTTTCTTTGTGGTTTCCGAGGGACGAGCGAGCGCCAGCTGTTGGTTTCTGTTTAAGCTCGCCGGTCAAACCTGCCAGCTGTTCACGCTGATGAGACTTCAGGAAGCTGAACTTCAACTTCCTCTAAAATCCACCAATTTTCACTTTTTTCCACATTTCTGTGTAAACAAATGAGATCAGGCTGTTTTAGACCAGCCGACGCTTCAAATTCACTTCTGTTCATTTTCATTCACGTCATTAACCCTTTAAAACCGGTCAGAGCAGCACGCTCTGTTTTACGCATTTTTAAATCCTTGTAGCTCTGCAACACGTGAGCTAGCGCAATAATTGTTTTGCATATGAAACCGGAGGAGTTGTACTTACATCTTATACCATCAGCTTGTCCTCGGTCACAGTTTCCTTCCACATAACTTTGCAAAAACTGCATAAAAAGCACTTGCAGCAACAAAAACATAATATTCCAGAAACACGCTTTGCTGATCCGATCAGCTGTTTGTAATACTTCCTACTTTGGAATAGACGTCAGCGTGAACTTTTGCATGTCCACCATTACCTGCCCGAAACCAGAACATTTTGCGGAAATGTAGTTTTTTACCATCAGGGCCTCATGAGCCTATACTGGTGTTTTTAAAAGTTATCTTTGACTTTATGACTTTCTGTGTGGTTTCTGGGATGCTTAGGACTCATATTGCACTGCTGGAAATAGTTTATTTTGATGCATATGCTGCTTTTTAGCAAATTTGCATCATAATATTTCGTTTTTCCTGCAGGATATAAAAATTGGTGTATTTCAAAAATAAAACTATGAAGACACTCAAAATAAATTTCCTGTGGTGGGAAACTATTTTGTGCAACTTTTTTGTATTTACAGTTTTGAGGGATAAGCCTCTTAAATTTCTCTAACTAGAAATATATGTTACAAAAACGATTTTCAATTTTTTTGTAGTTTATTGCACTTTTTTGCAATTTATGTAATTACTATGCACTTAATGCAGACATATTATTAAAATTTAGGCTGTAATGGTTGTATTGATGTATAGCAACTTGAAATGTTCCCAAAAATGGCTCCACAGCATGTAAACATATAATATAAGCTCTGGCAGACTTGGTTCAATGGTGGGTCTTAAAGGGTTAATATAAAATTAGACGAATGCGACGCACCCGGATGATCAGACTTTCACTGGCCCCCGAAAGAAGCGCGACGCTTTCAAAGCGCTGTAGAGGAGTCGATGCTGAGAGCTCAGCCGAACTCTGACAGGTTTAAAGATCTTTAAGCACCACTGCATGTGTAATCCTGGCTACGGTGGCCACTGTGGGACAAACATGCTGGTCAACAAAGACGCATCAAAGTCTCTGTTGTTGTCTTTACTCACACTGTAAGTGGAAACTGTTGCTGTGATCCGGCGCTATAGACTGAGGTGAGAAGGAATAGGATGGCGTTTAGTTAAGGTGGCGTTGTCTCTTCCCTTCCTGTTGTGTGTTTGGTGAAGGATAAAACTCTCGTGTTTCATATCTCCAGTCTGAAGATGCAGGCATGAATTTAAACGCCTACGATTTCTCTCCTCTGCCTTTGGCGTCATGCATTTGTGGGCGGTCTCTAGCCACATGCATAAAATGTGATGTTTGGATCCGTCTCAGCCGTTGTGTTCACAGCTGGTGACACGGAGCTGCTGCAGTATTTGTAGTGGATTCATTCTGAGTTTGTTGGAGAACAGTTACTCACTAATCACCTGAGAAATGGCGTACTGACCTTTAGAGCTGCTGCCTGAAACGTCACTGCCTCAAGCTGCCGCCACGCCATCACGTCGAACCTTTATGTTCAAACATAAACTTTATGTTTGTCTTTCCAGGCTCGTACCTGCCAGCCAGTTACTACGCCTCCTCGTACGGCGGGAAGGTGGGGGCGGGCGAGGACGGCGAGAAGCCCTCCAGGTCAAGTCCGTCTGTGAAGCCGTCCAGCGAGGCCAAAGCTCTGGACCTGCTGCAGCTGCACGCCAGCCAGTACAAAAGCAAGTCGCCGTCCATCCAGGACAGCAAGACGCCACATGACCGAGAGCGGGAGAGAGAAAGGGAGGGCGACCGGCCACGCTCCTCGCCCTCGCAGCGCATCATGCAGTCCCATCACCACCTGGGATACCCTCTGTACGACCTGTCCTACCCCTCAGGTGAGCCTCGCCTGCTGCCTGTTTAGCTCAGGTGTTCTCGGACTGGAGGACAACCTGCTCAGTTTAGTGACCAGCCACACAGCCGTGGTGAAGCTGACCTCCCATGATTCATAGCTGGAAAGGGATCCTCTGAGCCCGCCCACTTCACCCCACTGAGCCTGCAGCTGCTTTTAATGAGTGGCGTGTGCGAGTTTCAGTTCTGACATCCTGTCTTTGTTTCAGGCCTCTCGTCCTCCGCCATCGTCGCCAGTCAGCAAGCGTCCGCCCCGTCCATGTACCCGCCCGCACGGAGGTGAGAACGGTAAGACACACACACACACACACACACACACACACACACACAGCAGTTATGTGTGAGGACTGCGCAGGTGCTCATCACATCCATGAACATGCTTGGACCCTGCTTCAGGCGTCTCAGTGCAGCAGCTCCACCTACTGGTCAGATCAGTGAATCTCAGTGTAAAAAAACCAGAGTTACTGAACAGGACATCAGCCTCCTCCTCATCATCATCACCTTCTTCTTCTTTGTTTTAATTTCAAACCATCCCCTGGTAAAATCTTCTGACCCGTGATCTCCTCTCACTTTCCGCAGGCACACCTGATTGGCCAGCCTCTCCGCCTCTCCGAGTCATGTGACTGGATCACGTGAAGAAGCGTTTCTGTTCCTGTGACATCAGTTCAGTGGTGTTCTGTGTATGTTTGATATCTCTGCCTGGACGTCCAGCCAACTGCTCCGACCCTCGCTGGACCGGATCCTGGTCCCTTTGGGTTCTGCTGGTTCTGGGCGGTCCCGTTGGCCAACAGGTGCTGCTGGGATGCAGAGCTCACAGTGACGTACCTGCAGGGACGACTGGGTGACCTCTGACCTCTTTCAGAAGGACGAGCTCAGCTCCAGATGACATCACACCGTTACCTGGATGCGTCTCAGCTTCACGTGAAATAAAGAGAACACTGGATGAAGGAGGGCCGGCCAATCAGAGGGCAGTATTCAGACTGCTTCCTTGTACTGACTGAGTGACAGGCTCCTCCTCCTCAGTGTGTAGCTGTAAACATGCTCTGTGTGTGTGTGTGCGCGTGTGTGTGTAAATACTGTACAGAGGAATTATTTTAAAGAGCTGTTGGATGATGTTGGATTTCCTACTCTTCTTTTTGTCTGGTAGTCTCTGCCTCTGTTTTTCTACTGTTGTTGATCTGATATTAAACCTGTAGCTGGTGGAGCAGCGCTCGAGCTCAGCGTCCTCATTTATTCCCTGAAAACACCAGAGAGAAGCTGATGTTGTGAAACGTCTTCAGGTCCTGGGATGATGGGAGGCAGGAGGGAGTCGCTCAGATTAAAAAGGGTTCTTCTTTCAAAACAAAAAGCTTGCAGACTCTGGTTTCATTGTGTAGAATAAAATATTTCCTGGTTTAAAAATGTAAAACAAATGGAGAAATGTGCTTATGGATGTGGATCCATATATTATTCACTTTATTCAGTAATATGTGGCCTCGTTAATAAAGAACTGACCTGCCTAATGTCCTGGGGGATTCACTGACCAGCTGGAGCAGCGTCTAATAACCAACTCGCAAAATAAAACAAAATAATAACAAACCAACAAACACGAAAACAGGAGACATCATGATACAGACTTATAATTTGCACCAATGTTTTTCCTCGGTGCGCCTGCTCGCTGCTGAAGTCAAAGTAAACTTTATTGTCATCTCCGCTACAGACAGTCCAGTTTATAGAGACGAGACGACGAGGCTCCAGTTACAGCAGTGCAAGTAAACAAACAATAAATATAAGAAGAGTAAGAAAATAAATATACACTTTAGGACTCGGGGTAAAGGATCAATAACAATTTAAAATTCATATTTTATATTTTGATGATTTAAAGTCTCACACACAACCCGGTGAAAGGGGAGGGAGACCTGCTGCTTCCAAATAGAGCACATTTCATTCATAATGTTGTAAATTCAAGCCCATTATGTGTTCATGATTTGAATCCTGGGTTCAAAGCCATCGGGTCCTCAGTTTAGAAAAAAGAGAAAAGAAGAGGAGGAGGAACGAGCAACAGATGCAGGTAAGCAGATGTGTGATTGGATAATGGCAGGTCATCCTGAACCAATCAGAATACTTTATGATCCCTAAGGAAATTATGTGCGTTACAGTTGCTCCAAGAAGAAATGGTAAAAATAGCAACAGTAACAGACTAAACTCCAAACAATACATTATGTTATAGATTTTAATATGAATTAGTCATTGACAATTGTTGATTTGTCCTGTTCTCATTGTGTGACGTATTATGATGGCTGTTTGGTAGCCGTTTGCATACAATGCATACTCTCTCTGTCTTCATATCTGTGTGTGTGTATGTTTCTCTGGTGAAATTCAGTATGGTTCCGACAAAAGTTCTATGTTAATGTACAATCTGTACATTACACATTAACAATCTCTGTGTGTGTGTGTGTGTGGGGGGGGGGGGGGGGGCAGAGGGAGTCTTCGCCCAGGGCGCCAAACAGGCTAGGACCGCCACTGTGTAGCCTCATGGGCAGTGTAGTCCGTGCTGCAGGGAGAATGGACTGTCATACACGTTATGTGTCTGTGAGCGAGGGAGGAGAAAAAGGAAAAGTACGAGCTGTCATCGAGCAGAAACAGGAGCTGGAAGCATGTAAATATAATAATAACCACTGCAGCCAAGAAGAGAGCCTGACGAGCCCAGTTGTAAGTAAGCTATTAAGACTCGACTGTACACCGTGTTCGTGTTTTCCTCCGAAACAATAAGTTCTGTTGGAGCAGCCTTTCAACGCCTCTCTCTGTCTCTGCTAGCAAAGTTGACCCAGACAACAAAGTAAAGCTAGTTTTCAGCTACGAGCCGACACAGAACCCACCGTATTAGCCAGAGGTCCCTTTACTACGGTTCGGAGCCGCGGACCTTCAGTAACAGTAATAAATCACAGCAATAGTACATTCATGTAGTTGTAAACAGCATGATAATATATTAAGTAAGTTTAAGGGTTGATAACGATGAATCACCAGCAGCTGTTGCTAAAAGCACCTTTGTTAGATAGCAAAGTATTTACAAATAACTCTCCCGTTCATTGATCTGAGCATGCGCAGAATGAGCCACAACGCTCCTTTGATCCTTTGATCTTCTCAAACGATCGTCGTGACGTCACGGTCGACATCACATTCTCTGCCACGCCCACCAAGACCTTAAATAGAGGAGCTCGTTTAACAGTTTAATCAGAAAGAGCCAGTTGTTTTAGACAAAGCCAACCTTTGCATTTAAATCATTAACAGATTTAACTTTTTGACACTTTTGAGCTTTAAACCTTTAAAGAAATGTCACAGAGAAGCGGAGATCACGCAGACCCACTGCAGCGTACGACAGATGAACTCAGGTATGAAATCGCAGAACTCAGGGTAAGAAACGCACGACTCAGTCAAAACTACAGACAACTCAGTCAAAACTACATACAACTCAGTCAAAACTACAGACAACTCATTCAAAGCTACAGACAACTCAGTCGAGAAAACACACAATTGAGGCAAGAGATGGAAGAACTCACACAAACTGTGGGACACGTACAGCAGACAACAGAAAGACAATCCTTTGGTTCGTGGTGTCTTGAAGGTTTAACTGTTGTCGCATTTGTCTTTGGTCTTCCTGAAGTTGCTTTCTGGTTGCGCCTCTAAGATTTTCGGCTGAAGCGAATGTCCCGCTCTGTGAGGTCATGATTATTATCATGACCTCACAGAGCGGGGATCGCTTGCGTGTGCTTGCATGCACACGTCCCATCGACAATTGTGGATTGTTTATGTTTATGGAAAGATTTACGCTGTGTCACATGAAAATGTTCCTTTGCAGCATTTGATTGGAAATAATTACTTTGATTCCATCACATCTTAAATGAATAGTGTTTAATGTCATTACTGTTTTTAAAGGGTAACTGGTCCACATCCACAATTACAGCTGTAATTGTGGATGTGGACCAGTTACCCTTTAAAAACAGTAATGATGTTTTCCAGCCACAGTCCACCGACCTGTCATAAATACGCTGTGCTCTCCTTTGTTTGATTTAATTTTGCCCCTTACCTCCCAACCAGTCATGGCAGAAGACCGCCCCTCCCTGAGCCTGGTTCTGCCAGAGGTTTCTTCCTGTTAAAAGGGAGTTTTTCCTCTCCACCGTTGCCAGAGTGCTTGCTCATAGGGGACCATTTGATTGTTGGGGCTGAATTTTTGGATTTCATTTAATTGGCTTGAACTGAAAAACCTAAAAATTCAGCTGAGGGGTTCACATAGTGCAGAGCACTACATTTGTTAACTGCACTTTTTTTATTTGTAGATTTTGTAGTTCTTCCTACTACAAAAACTACAAATGAAAACAAGGCAGTTAGCAGCAAATGAAAATAAATAAAACATTTTAAAAAAATCTGCTACTGCTCTGTGTGTTTACTTCAGTGAACACTTGTATGTTTTTGTGTTAGAAGATTATAGATTGTCCAAAATATCCTACAGCTTGATGTTGGTGGGGTTCCAGAGGCACCAGCAGCTTCAAATATGTGTTTGCTGCTTTGTCTTTTAGCAGCTGCTCTCTTAATCGGATGTATTTGTCCTGCAGAAACCTTCCTCGTTGTGTCTTTATCTGCACAAACCCGTGTGTGCTCTGACTCAGCCACAGATCTCCTAACGTTACGGTGATCACGATGAAGTTTTCATGAAATATCTCAGGTTTTCACTACGTGTCCAAGGCATTTGGCTATTTCACACTTTTCAGCAGCAGAGAGATCCTTTCATTTTTCAAACTGTCAGTTTGTTCATTTGCTCAGTGTTGGAGTGAAGCACAGCCGTTTCTGCAGGCACTGACGTGTCCACAGACGTGTGGATTTGTGTGCTGCTGTGTTCACTTGTGTGTTTTTGTGCACTCGGGAGGACGGTACCTGTCTTGTCGTCATCTCGTAGACAAATATTTGACGACGTCTAGAAGACAAGTCTGAGTCGCCGTCCAAACGTCTGCCTGCAGCACAACCTCCGTCTCTCAGCGCTCGGCATGCACGCTGAAAGAGCCCTCAGGTGAACTTCTCTCACCTGCATAAACACTTTGCATCGGTTTCTCGGCTGCAGGTCCATGAAGGCAGTTTTGGAGGAATATTACGGTCTGACCTTCATCCTTCAGCTCACTCTGAACTCTCTGAGCAGCTCTCTGGCGTCTCTGTGAGGACCTGCAGGAACACTTCTCCAGACTTCTTGATTCAAAGCTCTTCTGCCTTCTGTTGATGATGTTGATGACTCCACACGGTTTATGTCCTGCTGAGCTTTGTGATCTGGGAATGCCAGACCATGACTGACAGTGTTATTGTCTTATATCACGTCACTGCTTATATCTGAAGTCCTGCTGGCAGAAATGACCTTCAGTCAGAAAGGTTGATGGTCAGGATGAACCTGGACACTTCTTTGCACACATGTGTGTCGTATCTTTTGTATGATAAGTACTGATAGAGACAGACGTGAGTCAGTATTCATATTTCTTGCAGCCTGTTAGCACTGCACCTCCTGCCTTTCCAAACGGCTCTTCTGTGTTTCTGTCTCATCGTTCTGCTGATGAACATTTGTCGCCCGCCGTGACCTCAGCACGTCGTCCTGGTTCTGGAGAGCAGACGTGTGTGGATCTGAGTCCTGTGATTTCCAGTAGTGATTTCTTCCCAAGACAAAATCACATCGTCCTCTGCTGCCGTGTTGTTGCACAATAAAAATGATGAGGTGTCAGAAACGGTCCTGGTTATTGTCTCAGATGTGACGCTCGTCGTATCCTGTCTGCTTCTGTCGCTTTCCTTCATTTACTTCTTGTTAATTCAATTCAATTCAATTTTATTTATATAGCGCCAAATCACAACAACAGTCGCCTCAAGGCGCTTCATTTCATATCAGTTTATTTTCCTGAAATGTGCTCCAGAGTGACAAACATCTGCTGGAGTTTATGCTGCACTAAAACCTCTGTGACATCGTTGCACTCACTGCTAACAGGAAAGCCAGAGGAGCAGACACATCCCAGCAAAACACTGATGCAGCTTTTTTGCTGTGGTGCTTTATGGACAAACATTCACTTCAATTCAAAAGTTATTTGTGCAGCACATTTAAAAACAGCAGATGACGCGACGCCCGTCACGCTCGTGTCCTCTCGTGAAGAGAAAAGCAGAACTAATGCTCTACCTGACGCCCATCGCCATCACAGTCAAGGTAGGGATGATTTATTGTTTTATTTTTAATGTGTCTGCTCCAATAAGTCCAGTAGGTGGAGCTATAGCACAGGTGAGTGGTTGTAGGTGAAGCTGTTGTGATGTTGCTGCCTCGCAGACTGAAGCAAAGATCTGTTTTTGCTGCAGCTCCAAATGTTTCAAAGCTTAAGTTACATATACAGGGAAGTGTTTTTATAAAGATGGTGAATAGTTTCACGTTTGTACTTTCAATAGTTTCGTGCATCACCTCTGAATGAAAATGTCAGCTGACAGCTGGTATCAGAGACCTCTCCAACATGTCACTGCAGCCCTGCAGAGCCTGCATGCTGCAAAATGCAAACTTATTTCAGGGATTTCAGTTTTATTCCTGCAGCACTTTATAGAAGAACATTTATAGCCGAGGCTTGTTTGCTGTGCTCGCTCTCAGATGGGTCTTTAAACTACTGTAAAACTGCTCAGACCCCAGCCTAGAGAGGATACGATGCAAGGCACAGACTAAGTTAAAAGGAGGAACATGAAGCAATAAGCAGCAGGTAATACACAACTGACCTGATCCCGATTTAAAAACAGTGTTTTGAGTTTCTTCCTGTTGAAAAGGGAGTTTTTCCTTCCCACTGTCGCCAAAGTGCTGCTCATCTGATTGTTGGGCTTTTCTCTGTATTGTTGTAGGGTCTTACTATGTCACACACCTTGAGGCAGCTGTTGTGACGTGGCGCTGTATTGAATGAAACTGAATTGAAATGTCTGCTGCAACATTGAGGTGATCGGGTCAGAATCTGGTAGAAACAGTCAGCAGACCTGGGACGTGGTGGAGCTGGAGTTTCACATCGTGGATGTGTCTGCAGCATCTGTCGTGTCAATATGGACCAAAATATGTGGAAGATGTTTCTGACACCTCGTTGACTTTGTGTCTCGAAGAAGTGAAGCAGCTCTGAAGGCAAAAGGAGATCCAACCTGCTGCTAGCAAAGTGTAACTGACGAAGCACATTTTGAAAAGACTCCACTTTAACAGACGGGAGACGGTGACAACGAGTTTTTTCTTTTTCTTTTTTTAATTGACATTTTAGAATCACTATAGACAGTGTTGGGGAGTAACGGAGTACATGTACCGCCGTTACGTATTTAAAATACAAAATATGAGTAACTGTATTCCGTTACAGTTACCGTTTAAAAAGGTGGTATTTAGAATACAGTTACTTTGTTGAAATAAATGGATTACACGGCGGTACTTCCCTGTTTCATATTGTGGCGGGTCAGGACTGTTTGGGTTTTGTTTGACAGCTACGTTCTGTTGTTCCAGGTGCAGCGTTACGGTTGCCATGGTTACAGGGTGACGCTCTCTGCGTGTTTCCTGGGTGAGAGAGCGCCTGTTGTTGTTGTTGTGCTAAGCTAACAGGCAGAATGCTACAGGTATAGCTCTAAAGAATGTAGCATCATAGGCAGTGTAGTCCGTGCTGCAGGGAGAATGGACTGCCATACACGTTATGTGTCTGTGAGCGAGGGAGGGAGAAAAAGGAAAAGTATGAGCTGTCATCGAGCAGAAACGGGAGCTGGAAGCATGTAAATATAATAATAACCACTGCAGCCAAGAAGAGAGCCTGACGAGCCCAGCTGTAAGTAAGCTATTAAGACTCGACTGTACACCGTGTTCGTGTTTTCCTCTGAAACAATAAGTTCTGTTGGAGCAGCCTTTCAACGCCTCTCTCTGTCTCTGCTAGCAAAGTTGACCCAGACAACAAAGTAAAGCTAGTTTTCAGCTACGAGCCGACACAGAACCCACCGTATTAGCCAGAGGTCCCTTTACTACGGTTCGGAGCCGCGAACCTTCAGTAACAGTAATAAATCACAGCAATAGTACATTCATGTAGTTGTAGACAGCATGATAATATATTAAGTAATCCAAAGTATTCAGAATACGTTACTCTCATTGAGTAACGTAACGGAATACGTTACAGAATACATTTTGGGGCATGTAATCTGTAATCTGTAATGGAATACATTTTAAAAGTAACCTTCCCAACACTGACTATACAACACCATCAACTTCAGCTATCTGTCAGTACATACTTTTTCTTTTTTTTTCTATATTTAAACAACTAAAATATCCATACGATAAGAATGAAAGAAAAAAAGAAAAGAAAAAGAAGCAAAACAGGAAACAACAAACAAAATAAATAAAAAATACATAAGGAAAAAGAAAAAGGAAAGAAAAATAAATAAATAAATGTAGGGAGTGTGTTTTTGTTTCCATTAATGTAACTAATATTTCATCTAGTCTTCTAGTAGTTAACAAAGTCCAAATCTAAAGCAAAAGCTGGCCTGCGTTTTTTAATGTAGTCCATCCATTTCTTCCATCGTGATACAAACAGCTCCCTCTTGTAGTTCACATCTGCTGTCATGTTCTCCATCCTGTAAATGTCCACTGTGATGTTCATCCACATGTTCATAGTTGGGCTCTCTGAAGAAAGATGTTTTTTGTGATGCTTTTTTGCCTGATGCCAGTAAAATATTAAACAAGTATTTATCGTTCGTTGTCCGTCCTTCTGGCCAAAAAATAGAGTTTTACTTTCCAAAGGTAAATATCTTCCAAATGTCTCTTGCATTGCTGCATGTATTCCCTTCCAATAAGTTTAACATGACAGTCCCAGAAAATGTGATAGTGATTTGCATTTGTATTTCCACAATTTCTCCAGCAAGCAGGAGGGTTACCTTCATAGTGAGATTTTTGGTGTAATAAAATATCTTATCAGCTCTGTGAGCTGCTACATTTCCATTGATATGCCCATATGTTGTCCATTCTTCCTCCTTTATCTCTATTCCTCCCTCCATTTCCCATTTTGTTTTGATATACAAGGTTGAGTGTAATGTCATATTTGTTAATCCTTTATAGAGGTCACCTATAATACCTGTGTTTTTATTTGAACTGTAAACTTTAAACACGTCCAGCAGCTGTTTACTTAATTCAGCCTTAGATTTTATCTTTTTATTGACAAGATGCCTCATCTGTAGATATCTATAAAAATCCTGTGTTTCTAATGAACATTTATCTTTCATTTTATCAAAACTAATTAGTCTCCCTTCCTCCATCACCGTACGTAAAGCTGTTAATCCTTTATATGTCCAATCTTTGAATCTGGTGTCCAATTTATTTGGAGCAAAATGTGTGTCGTATGCACACCACTTAAGAATCGCTACATCCTCTTCTAGTTTATATTCTTTTATTACTGTTTCCCAAATTTTAAAAGTCAGCTTGATCCATGGATTTTCAATAGTTTTTATTAAATCTTGCAGGCTGCTATAACAGCTTGTATGGGGATGGAAGTCAGACCCTCCTCAATGGCTTTCCATTGAGCATCGTAGGAAGGATCACACCAGCATATCATAGGCCTTAATTGTGCTGCCCAATAATATTCCCTAAGAGAAGGTAAGCCCCACCCCCTTTTCCTTTGTTAAATTGTAGGGTTTTAAATCTTTTTCCTTGCCATATGTATCTTGACAAAATTTTATCCCATTTATTAAACTGTTTCTGGTTCATTTCTATTGGTAATGTTTGAAATAAATATAATAATTTAGGAAGAATATTAATTTTAATTGAGTCTATTCTCAAACATAAACTTAAATATGGAATTAGATTCCATCTTTTTAATTATCCATGAGTTCAGGTGGGGTGGGCTGCTTTTTGCACCCTTGTGTATAAGATCAATAAAGTTTTTGGCCAAAGTATTGATCTCCCTCAGACGGTGGAGTCGAATGTTGTTGTTTGGCTGCTTCAGGCTCTGAGGTATCCTGGGAATAAAGCGCGGACACAGCAGATGTGGGGCAACACGTTCTCCCTAAGCGTAATATTTTACGCTAGGTGACAAATCGTTTTAGGCCACAGAGCTGTTAGCATCTCTCCTTCTCTCACACGTGTGCAAACAGACGATAACTCCCACCGAGGGTGATGCTGGCTCCAGGGGAGACGGAGATTACCATGGCAACAAATGTCTTGAACTGGCTGGACAGGTACGTTTCTGTGCACCTGTCGAGGTTTTAATGCCTTTACGTTGTGTAATCCATCATTCAGTTGTGTTTTTGTTCTTTACTGTAAATTTGAGGAATGGAAATGAGCCAGAGTTCACTTCAGACTTTAAAGGCACCACATTGGACTGTGAAACAGCCTGTTTCAGTTTAAGTTGTTGTGCATGCTCAAAACAATGTTCTGTCTCACTCCCATTTCTTCCTGTTGCCTGTTGAAGCTGTTAAGATCCAACCATGAAAAACAGGATTTTTTCAAGTGGTCTTAAACTTTTGATCGGGACTCTGTCTACCTTCCTTCTGTCTCTCTAACAGTCCCTGCATTTAAAGTCCCGACTCTAACGCACCATCCCCCTTTCTCCTCCTTTCGGCAGCAGCACAGTTTCACCCTGTTAGCCAGCAGCACCGGAGCGGTTCATTGATAACCTGACCCATCCGGTGTGTTTCACTGCTGTTTCCCAGCAAGGCTTCAGTTTGTCTTCTGTTGGATTATTTTACCTGCAGGCCTGTGTGATGATGTTGCTGCTGAATCGCACACTGAACAGCTGTAATCTCTTCTCTCTGCTGTTAGCGTGTTTTTGTTTTCTCCATGATGCAAACCACTCTTGTAAGAAAAGGGGAGGGGCTTGGAGAATTTCAGACACATCTCTTCTTTACTCAGAACTTTCTGTCAAGAAAGAACAAGCCTGTTAGCATGACAGGAAGTCGAGATGATGAAGATGGTCCAGCCTTCAAACTAAGACGCGTGATGTATAAAAGTCTGTTTGAGGTTCCTGCTGGCACCATGCACTGTCTGCACAAGCTGCTTTGTCTTCGTCCATGTCTGCGAGACATCAGTGAGACATCAAATATACCTGATTTATCTTAAACACCACACTGACTTTAACTTCTTCTTTTATCAGAGTTTGCAACGGGAATCTTTCCTGGAGAAAAAGCTGCGGAGAACTCGATGCTGTACGTGGTGTCAGTGCAGGACAACGAGGGTCGACGAGGGTGGAGGTTTTCTCTTTGTGCTCACTGGTGCACGCTGTGGCAACTCGTGAGTTTGATTTCCTGTTCATCGAGTTTATACAAAAACATTTTCAAACTTAGATCTGATGAATAAATACAGGTTATTGATGAGGCAGGTGTTATTGTAAAGGATAATAAAAGATGATTAACTTTAACATCATCAAATATTAATGACCTTTGGAATATGTAACAACAAACCTGACAGCTGTTGGTTACAGCACTGCTGACATTAGCCTGCATGTAACGACTGCTTGCTGAGAAATCAAGAGATCAGGTTTAAAACAGTTTAAATTTTAAATTCCCTCTCGCTGATTACTCCCTCAGAGGCCTCACACACGTCGTTCTCGGCAACCACAATCTGAAGAACCGTAAAATCCATGAAAATTACCAACACGTTGGACTTGGTAATGACATCGTGTTACTCAAGGTAAGTCCATATTTATAAGAACAACAGTTTCATTTGACGTATTTGTGGTATAATTATATTTTGAATAAACGCTTCTATGTTTCTATTTTTACTCCATGCTGTCTCCAGCTGTCTGAGAAAGTTCGATTAGACCACAGAGTACAAACAATTCAGCTTCCTGCTGAAATAAACCTACAAGAAAATCACGTTGTCATGTGGCTGGATGGTGAACCTGTCGATGAGTGAGGGTGGTGGACACGTCTGTCATTGATCGACACGTCTGTGAGGAACAGTGGTCTGGTCTTCCTGCCAATGTTACCTGTGCAGGTGGATGTAAGTTTTCTGTGCTTTCAGTGGAAACTTGTTGTGTTGACAAACGTATAAAAAAATAATCTGACAAATTAAAATCCTCACAGGGTGATTCTGGTGTGCGACGGTTTGGCTGTTGGTCTCGTTTCCTTCAACTATTACCGTAACTGTAACTACCTCGATAAACCCAACGTCTATACGGACGTTTCAAAGTACCGTAGATGGATCGACGAGGTTCTGCGCCAGAACCCTAACCCAGAACTTCTGGCAGGTCAAGTAGCACAATCTTTCACGTTTTGTTGCAGGAAACTTTCCACCTTTCCATCATGTAAGTTTTTATAAATGTCATCAGTTTGACAAAGAATTTTAGTTTCACTTATTTACTCGGGTCATTTTGCTTCCACGTTGGTTATTTTATTTTGTTTTTCTCTTTGTTGGATTTTTTTTTTCTCGTGACTCTCAGATCCTGTTCATCAGGATTCATGTTTCCTCATCCTCACAAATGCCTCTGAAGATAACTGAAAAGCTTCTGCTTGATGGAATATGAAGAAATAAAAGCCAATATTAAAAAGAGTGTTTTGTTTAACGCTAAAAAATCCAGTTTTTTGGAAGTTTGTTTGATTTCTGATGCAGTGCACTCGCTTGGCCACACGGCGGCGCTGTTGAGTTGTCAAATAGCTCAACAGAAACATTTCAATTCAATTCAATTTTATTTATATAGCACCAAATCACAACAAAAGTCACCTCAAGGCGCTTCATAGATACAGAGAAAAACCCAACAATCATATGACCCCCTATGAGCAGCACTTTGGCGACAGTGGGAAGGAAAAACTCCCTTTTAACAGGAAGAAACCTCCAGCAGAACCAGGCTCAGGGAGGGGCGGGGCCATCTGCTGTGATTGGTTGGGGTGAGAAAAGGAAGACAGGATAAAGACATGCTGTGGAAGAGAGACAGAGATTAATAACAGATATGATTCAACACAGAGAGGTCTGTTAATACATAGTGAGTGAGAAAGGTGACTGGAAAGGAAAAACTCAATGCATCATGGGAATCCCCGGCAGCCTACATCTATTGCAGCATAACTAAGGGAGGATTCAGGGTCACCTGGTCCAGCCCTAACTATATGCTTTAGCAAAAAGGAAGGTTTGAAGCCTAATCTTGAAAGTAGAGATAGTGTCTGTCTCCTGAATCCAAACTGGAAGCTGGTTCACAGAAGAGGGGCCTGAAAACTGAAGGCTCTGCCTCCCGTTCTACTTTTAAATACTCTAGGAATGATGTGGAGTTTGTTTTTCGTTCGTGCCGTTTACAGATGTCCACTGAACGCATCACGTGCAGGCTGGGATGATGGTGGTTTCTAAGGAAACCATCCCTGACTGTGTTTCAGGGAAAATAAAAAACATCCACTTTAAACACCTGACGGAGGGTTCAGGTTAACATCAGGTGTCTGACTCACCTGTGACAGGTAAACCGGAGTGTAAGAGACCCACAGGTGCATTAAGTCTTCAGGAGGTTGAACAACAAGAATTTAGTCTTCATGAATTCACAGGCCTCCTTTAAGTCATGACACCAAAGCACAGCTTTAACTTCTGTGCAATGAAACACACCTGTGTCCTGGAAGTGATGTCACAGTGGCTGTTTCTTCGCTTCCTGTTTGAGGTGAAGGCACCTTGACGACTTGTTATGCTCATGAAGATTTGACCTCTCAGCCCGGCGTCTCCAGCCTGGAGGAGGTCCTGAGGGTCATCATGTGGGCCGAGGTTTGATGGTTGGGATGGACTCACCTGGGATCGGGTCTCCTCCTCTACTCAGATTCCTTCTGCTGAACAACCTGCTGGTCGTTTGAATTCACTTTAAAGCTTTAAAACTTTTCTTCTTCATTTTAAAAAAGTGCCGGCATGTTAAAGCTGCACTCAGGGAAGGAAATGTGACTGTGATTGTTAATCCAATCACATCAGTCGGGTTGGCTCGTCACACATCAGGAGGAGATGCCACCCCACTCCCCGCACCTCTCTAAACACACCTGGGCATCAGCCCCTCCATCAAACAGAAATGATTTAACCAAAAATGTGATGATGTCATCAGGTGTGTTTCAGAGACAGTGGATCTGATGAACGGTGATCCAGACAGGTGAGACGCAGACAGGTAACAGGTGATGATGACGCAGCAGAAACATCAGGAACATCTGTTGGTTGGATTAGAAACCGACAGAGAAACGTTTTTAAATGTCACGAGTGAAACCCGTTTAAACACTCAACTTTCATTCAGGCTTTACTTTGAAAGGCACTTCCGCTCACTTCCTGCACACGCTGTGTCGAATGCTGCCAGCGTGACTGCGCAGCTCGTGCACAGAGAGAGGGGAGCGCCCTGTGTCGGTGCTGAAGGACGGACTCAGGGACCGACACCGGACCGACCGGGACTCCGGCGGACGTGATTGAAGACCGCATGAGCCTCGCAGGTAAAGGTGAGTCTGTGCTCGGAGTCACGCGCTCGTGCTGCGGGGATTTGGTTTCTATTGTTGAGTCTATTGAGATCTTATTTTAATATTTTCCTTCATAAGTGATAAACTGCTTTATATGCAGCAGCTTTGTTTCCATAGGTGTGCGTTAATAGCACGTGCACGCGTTAGTAATCACATTACTGCTGTAATAAACCGGCTGTTATGGATACGGACTGAACCAAAGCTTTAAATGATGTCAGATATCAATGAAACATCTGATTGAACTTAATGTGAGTTTGATGCACGTGAACGCGTCAGGCGGAGGTAACCCTCCACCCTCCTCCACCTAAAATCTATTTAAATAAATAACTCACCAAAAACCAGCAGATATGTTACAAACACCACCTTAAATAAAAGATGTGGTCACAGACTGTATATAAAAGATGGAAGCATCAACAGACTGTATAAAAAAGTAGAAGTAACCACATGACATCACCCATCTGTGAAGCCGCCGTTTAAGCACTTTGACCTGACTTTTGTTTCCACATGTGATCGTTCACGCCTCAACACAAAATCCACCAAACTAAGCCAACAAACCCCGGGCTGTTTCACAGAGGAACCAAAGAAGCGAGCTAACGGGCGCTCTCGGGCTCGTCCTTCTACACAGAGACAATGCTGCTGGGATGTTAAAGATATGAAGGAATGAAGGAGAGAGGGAATGAAAAAAGTCAGGAAGGATGGAAGACAGGGGAGGGAGGAAAGAAGGAAAAGGAATCTGGAGGGAGGACGTGATGATGTAGGAATGACCTTCAGAGTAAAAGTTTAAAGTCGCAGATTTTCAGGGAAAACCTGATTTTGAGCTCATTCAAGAAGCACCCGTCTTCAGCCTGATCAGCTGTGCTTGGTTTGCAGAAGATGAAGTAATCAGGTTACACTTCATTATCAGATTATCAGTAATATGATTGGATCCCGGGGTTAATAAAACAAATTTGAGGTTTTACAGTCAGAGTTGTTCCCGCGCTGCGTTTCTCACAAAGAAAAGTGTCGGCCTCTGAGGTGTCGTGCTTTACATTTGAAATAAAGACTCAGTGAGAAATACAGATAACAACAAGTGTAATTTCCACCTTCATGAAAAGCTTTGCACAGAAGCTCAGGAGGGTCTGAAAGAAAGAGTGATGAGGATTTTATCAACATGAGTAAAAGTAGAAACGAGGAGCTCCTTTTGTTGCTGTGAGGCTGTGGGGTTGTTGTGTGAGTCGGCCTCTGCAGCGCCTCACTCAAAGAGGTGTTTTGTTTGTGGTGCTGGACACACACACACAGACACACACACTGAGGCCTGCAGGGGAGGTGCTGCATGCTAATGACAGCGAGGCACAAAGTTAATGCAGCTGCAGAGACAGAAGCTCACTGTCAGTGTTGGTCTGCAGGACCAAATCAGGCCCAGAGCTGTTTAAATGTCTCAACCTGCAGTTTGTTCTTAATGACCAGCAGGGGGCGACTCTGATAGCAACTGCAAAATTGCATTTGTCCCGTCTTCCTGGTTGCAGCAGATGGCCCCGCCCCTCCCTGAGCCTGGTTCTGCTGGAGGTTTCTTCCTGTTAAAAGGGAGTTTTTCCTTCCCACTGTCGCCAAAGTGCTGCTCATAGGGGGTCATATGATTGTTGGGCTTTTCTCTGCAGTAGGACTGGGCGATAAACTGAGTTTTTTTAAAAATATCGATATATTTTTATACGAGATATAAGTTGTGACAACATCCTTTATATCGATATAGTTACGTTAAAATTATAGTTGTGGAGCCGCAAGTTTGCCTCTCTTTCGTCCACTTTTGTCTCAACGCTGCGTTACTCGGCCTCCCCTCCTCCCCCATCGCTTCACCTGCAGGCAGCAACAACATGGATACAGCAAATCTCCGTTAACGAGTTACTGCGCATCGCCCCGTGCGTGGGGCTGGACGGCATCAACGTGTTAACAAGCTAACCGCGCTAACAACATGCAGCCCAGAGGTGCTGCACAGCCTAAAATCCTTTCATTTTCTCAAAAGTTGACAGCGCGCCTTATGTGTGAGTCCTGGTTGTGCTCACTGACCGCGAACCTCTTTTCTGTGGAGCACGGCGCTCAGCAACCTGTCAAAAAATGTTTGAGTACGACTTTGCTACGGAGCCGCACCGCGTTACAGCCGCCGTAGTCCGGAGCCTCGCGGAGTGATACGTGCTGTGCTTCAGCGTAATGTTACCGTACTGTGCGTATAAGGACCATAAATGGCGCCTGTTCAGAGACGTGGTTACGAAGAGGATTCAAACTCCAGGCTGTCGGTCACGCAGCAGAAGTTAAGAACAGAGCAGCTGCTTGTTATTCTGCTCTGCGTCTGTTAGTTTACAGTTTGACTGCACAGTTGTGAGCTCTTTGTTATGCACAAAAACAACATAGTTTTATTTCATTTATGGAGCATTATTATTTAATAACTGCTGATCATTTATTTCTGAGTAATTTCTTCATGTACGTCTGCGCTGTTTGTTAATAAAAGTGCCTGTGTGACATCTGGGACACAGCTGTGACTAAACTCTGTTTGTTCTGACTTTATGGCTTAAAAATAAATATGGAGATACATATCGTATATCGCCATCCAGCTAAAGAATATCGAGATATGAATTTTGGGTCATATCGCCCAGCCCTACTCTGTATGTGTTATTGTAGGGTCTACCGTACAATATAGAGCGACTTGTGGCGACTGTTGTTGTGATTTGGCGCTGTATAAATAAAGTTTGAATTAGCGTGTGACTCGAGCGGCCAGCAGAAAAACTGCTTCTGGATTAGCTTCATGTCTCAGCTGCATTTCTGTTGAGAAATGAGAATAAAACCTCTCGAGCTTTTGTGCCACTGCTGTGTGCCACATAAAATCGGTAATAACGACGGCCCGCTAGCATGCACTACCAAAAATAGTGCTTTGCTGTGTGTCTGACGGACGAAAGCTAAACCAGTTCCACTGAAGCTGCAGCATTTTTACAAACCAGTTCAGGTTCATCGTTTCATTCAACGATCCGCTTTCACTCTTCTCGTTCTGCGTTGCCGCCGTGCTTTTTCCGCCACGTGCGTATGAAAACAAAGGCACTGTGCATGTGCGTTTTACCCATATTCTATCACCATGTTTCATTTTCTTATCGTTGCCCAACATCACACCGGTGTTACCATGAACGGTATGATGTGGCGCAGCCCTAATCCAGAGACTATTTTATTAAAGTAAAACATGTTTGGGATTCTAATAAAAGTAGAAGTTGTGCATTAAAGTCTTGCTGTTGGAAAGAGCCCTGACTCACAGCCAGCTCCTCACGCCCCCACCTGCACGGGTTAACGTGCATCGTCGTGGTGTGCTCGTTCTCACCCAGACGGTTTCATTTTGGTCTCGTCTGACTGAACAAACAGCTGTTTGTCTTCACCGAGCTTCTCTTCAGGTTTCGTCTTTCAGGCTTTTTGTACCTCGAGCTTTGCTGTATGCAAAGTCTTGCACGCTATCGGAAACACCACTTTCCATAGATAATCCGGAAGCTCGGTCGATAACACTTAACTGTCGTCTCATCAGCGTGAGGTTTCGGAGTCATCATTCGATGACACGGCTCTTCCTGTTCCTCCACCACTGCTGCATGAAACCGATTACCAATCTTTTTTTTAGAAAGACAAGCTGTTGTGCACATGGGTGCAGGGTTTAGAGCTTCACACAGAACCTGCAAACTGTTGACAAAATGCAAATTAGGGTCCAAATGTTTAGATAAAACACTGGCTTAAAGGAACAAGCCGAACCACATCCACCAAATGAAAAAGCGTCCTTTTCAGGAGCGTAAAAACCGAGTGATGGAGTTTAAGTATCTCAGTTTTATGTTTGCAAACTGCATCGATCGATCTTTCTCTTTGTGCCCTCACCTGTGCCGATGCCACCTGTGCCGATGCCACCTGTGCCGATGCCACCTGTGCCGCGACTGAAAGAATAAGTGGCAGAAATGAGATTCCTCTGCGTATACATGACGTCACCATAACCAAGAAAACTTTAAAAAGTTTCCTGTGTAGGTTTTTCTCAACTGATGAGTCAAAACAAGTGAAGTCAAGTTGTGCCCTCACCTGTGCCGATGCCACCTGTGCCGATGCCACCTGGGCCGATGCCACCTGGGCCACGGCTGAAAGAATAAGTGGCAGAAATGAGATTCCTCTGCGTATACATAACGTCACCATAACCAAGAAAACTTTAAAAAGTTTCCTGTGTTTTTCTCAACTGATGAGTCAAAACAAGCCACGTTTAATCAATCAAAGCTTTGGCTTTTTCAAGAAGTACCAGAAGAAATCTGAGCATCCAACTGAAGACCTACGTGTTCTTAGAACGACACTCTTTCAATAAAATCTCCTCCGAGGGTGTGAATACCAACATTATCTGCGATCTTTGAGTGATTCCTGGAAAACAACCTGACTTTGGTTTTGTTAGCATTAAGAGCCAACTGTTACTGTGAAGCAGCAGCTAGAAGAGGTGGACAGGTTCATGTACCTGGGTTGCACTTTTAGCAGTGACGGGGACGTGGAGCATGACGTTAAGTGCAGAATTGGGAAAGCATGGGCGGCCTTTCAACGATTACGACCTATATGGATGACCACCGCACTGCCTTTATCAACCAAGTTGCAGCTCCTGAAGACCATCGTTATACCGACGGCACTGTATGCAGCGGAGACTTGGAAATCAACTGCAAAGATCAACCGCCATCTTGACGTCTTCCAACAACGTTGTCTTCGACGGCTGCTCAAGATCACATATCGGGATCGCGTTACCAATGAAGAAGTATATCGCCGTGCGGGAGTAGAGCCGCTCCATGTCCAAGTCGCCAAGCGTCGGTTCAGATTTGCCGGTCACATCCTCCGGCTACCGGACCCGAGACCTGCCCGTGTCGCGGTTCTGTGGAACCCGAAGAATGGAAAGAGACGGCGAGGAAGACCTAAAATAACATGGAGGAGGACTTTCCTTGAAGATTTACGTTCAGTCGAACTGTCATGGGATGAAGCAACAACTGCCGCGATAGACCGAGTTCGATGGCGTTCTCTTGTCGCCCGATGCGCCGATCGCGAGGATCTAAGTCTAAGTAAGAGCCACTTTAGACGGCACAGTAATGCCTGCAGCTGCCGAAAGGAAGCCCGACAACCTGATCCAGAGGTGAGCCAGCCGAGTAAAGTCTGCATAAAGGAGCTGCATATTCTTTCTTATATTATTCATAAAAAAGGAAAATAAAACAGGGTCTAGAGCGGAGCCCTGGGGGACGCCTTCATCTTCAGGAATCTTTACTACATCTGTATAAACACACTCGAGTTTTATCTCCTAACAGCAGAGTGTCCTTCCCGTCCACTTTGTTACCATCAGAGATGCTGATGCTCTTCATAGATCCTGGTACTTTAGGTCCACACACAAAGTTTGGATTCAGACGGCAGTTGTTCAATTCAATTCAATTCAATTTAGTTTTATTTATATAGCGCCAAATCACAACAAAAGTCGCCTCAAGGCGCTTCATAGATACAGAGAAAAACCCAACAATCATATGACCCCCTATGAGCAGCACTTTGGCGACAGTGGGAAGGAAAAACTCCCTTTTAACAGGAAGAAACTTCCAGCAGAACCAGGCTCAGGGAGGGGCGGGGCCATCTGCTGTGATTGGTTGGGGTGAGAGAAGGAAGACAGGATAAAGACATGCTGTGGAAGAGAGACAGAGGTTAATAACAGATATGATATATATATATATATATTGTTCAAATCTGAGAGGTCAGAGGCTGCTTTCCAGATTTTAGGGATGATATTATTCTGGATACTCAGATTAAAAATTTGAACAATCGGCTCAGAAGTAAAGTCAGCTGACTTTTTTGGATCAATAGATTTCAAAGCTTTATGGATCGCAGTAATAGAAATATGTCTAAAGACAAACGGGTCCTTCAAAGATGGTTTAGAGGAAACGGCGACTGCAGAAGAGACAGACAGAGGAAACATCCCTCCGCCTTCAGTGATCTGCAGGATACGGCGTCCTGATGCTCGGAGAGGCAGGTGGTGAAGTTTGAATGTGGCTTTTGAGGAGTTTTATTTTCTTATCGTTTGCATAGATGCAATTCACCAGGAGCCACGATGACACAGAACGAGCTGCTCTGTGTGCAGGTCGGACGTTTGAAGACATTCAGACGGTTTCCTTTGATCGAGCTCTTCATGCTCTGAAGAACTGACGCAGGTGATGATGACGATCATTATTCTTCTTCACTCTGCTGGAGCGGCTTTGCATGAGTCACAGTTCAGAATAATCCTTCTTTATCTCATACTGCCCCGCCTTCAAAGACTTTTTTCTGATTGGCTGGTCTGTGTAAACAGCAGGTTTGAATCTCAGATGGGTGGAGCCTCTCTGTATGACATCACACAGATGCAAGAGTAGAAAAAACTGTGATAAACGTGTTCAGGCCTGCAGGAGCTCGTCGGGAGTCATGTGACAGGAAATGAGGAGAAAGAGGAGAGTAGCACTTTTCCGGTTGTTGCACCAGCTGAGGTGTCTGACTCCATCATCCCGGGGGGGGGGGGGGGGGGAGGAGGAAAAGGAGGAAGAGGAGGAGGGTTCAGCACCAGCTGTCAGCCGAAGCAGGTGAAAGAGTGTAAGCATCACGCCTGTTACCGAGGCAACTGCAGTGCGTTCCCACCTCCTTCGGTGTCACGGCATGTTTGCACGAGTCGACTCAGCTGCATGATGGCTTCTCTGAGGTTTTATCTTCATTTTCTCTGAATATATCCTTCGTTTCAGCGGCCGTGGCGGTGGAAACGTTCACTCACATGTGTGCGTCATATCTGAGAAAAAGCTTTTCTCCCCACAGCGTTAAACCCCCATCTTTAAACCCCCATCACCAGGAAACATAAAAAACTGTTTTTGGACGTTTTCTGAAAATGAGGAAGTGATCGTGCTGATGCTGAGAGGAAGTGTGTTTAATGTGAAATCCGCTGATAACTCGAGCAGCGCGTCGTGTACAGATCCACTGTCTGATTGACGCGGTCCTCCCATCGCCCTCCTCTCTCTGCTCTGAACATTAGAAACATTAGAAACATTAGAAACATTAGAAACTGCTCGTGTTTGTTTGTTTGAAGAATAAAAGTGAACCCACATGATTTCATTCGGCATCAAGCTGCTTCCACCTCTGCTCACAGTGAGCCCGCAGACGCCATGAAGGAGGCACACGGCAACAGAATGATGCCAGGGCAGAGGGGCACTCTGGGAAATGAAGTCACTGCAGTTCTTTTCATCACAATCTGATTTTTGCACGTCGACGATGTCGGTGTGAGGCTGCGACCTCGCTGACTGTGTTTCCACACACACACACACTGCACGTGAGAAGCCATCTTCCTCCCCCATCGTGCTGTTGCCATGGCAGCACAGGCGTAACGTGTGGTCCTTCAGATCGAAGGTTTCCTCTGCAGCTCAGCTGACCAATCAGAGTGCACCCTCATGTACACACAGTCTGAATCCTGGATGATGTATCATCTGTGATCACAGCTGCTGATATGATAGGAAACATGCATTTTTCAGAGTTCCTCTTACCTTTCACAATAAAAGCCCTTCACATAGACACTGTCAGAGGGAACTAATGAAGCCACTTGCTAAAGTGATTTCTGCTCTCTGGTTACTTGTCATGAAATAAAAGCCTCTGATAAATAAAGAGGTTTTGTTGTTTTGGTAAAGACAACAACAAAAATAAATGTAATAAAAATGTTTGTTTTCATTTAAAAACTAAAATAAGAGTAAATAAGACGTGACGGCGTGTTTGTGTGCGACAGCTGCACAGGTTCGTTTCTTGATGCTGTTTTTCCTCCTGACTTTCCAGGGTGGTGATGATGATGTCAGAGCAGCTGGAGCTCAGTGATGATGTAGGTGTCCTGCCCCCCCATGAGGTGGAGCCCCCCAGGGAGGAGGATGGACCCTGCCCCCTACCCTTCAGGTGAGAAACTGCAGCTTGTTCCTGAGTCTGAGTGCAGGAGGACGGCCGGACGCTCGCTTACACTCAAAGTGTGAGCAAAACAAGGAGGAGCCACAGCCTCATTAGTCCTGACAGTGTGTGTGTGCGTGTGTGCCTGTGTGTGTGTGTGTGTGTGTGTGTGTGTGTGTGTGTGTGTGTGTGTGTTTGGCAGCAGATTAAAGCTGAGGAGACGTGCAGCAGAGACAGTCGGCAGTGAGAGGAAGCCTCAGTGTCTCTCACTGCGCTCTTATTCCCGTCACGTATGAAGCTGCAGTCACAGTGTGTGTGTGTGTGTGTGTGTGTGTGTGTGTGTTTGCACCACGTGCAATCAGCTCACGTTTCCAGGCAGCAGAGAAAGCCGGAGAGGCCAAACGGGAGGAAAACCCCAGAAACACTCTAAGGCTACGTTCACTCTGCAGGTCTTGATGCTCAATTATTTTTGATCAAATCTGATTTTTTTGTCTGCTCGTTCACACTACAAACACAATGTGACAGCAAACGCGCTCTGGTGTGAACGCTCAAAGCGGCAAAAGAAGACGTCACACACAACGCGCTCTGTTTAGACCCAGACCAACAGTATGTTTGACTGATGGCCTTAATATAAAGACTTGTTTTGGCTTTAAGTTATAAAGTTATTTTATTATTTACATTTGGCCTAATAATGATCCTTATTGCTGTTGTTTCTCCAACGTTGTTCCCAACACTTTCACTGGATGGTCAGGAAGCGTTCACGATGTCCGGCGCTGATAATTGGCGTCTGTCTTGTGTCGGTGACGTAAAAGACGGATTTAATGCGACATGACCATCAAACAGCAGCTTTCTGAAACATCAGATATGTATCAGATTCAGAACCACATATGAAAGTGACCCAGATCAGATTTGAAAATATCGGATTTGTGCCGTTCACACTGTCACACCATGATGGGATAGATGGTTGCAGAGGGTCAAAGAAGTCGGATTTGATGCGCTTTCACCTGCAGTGTGAACGCAGCCATAGATTCACTGGAGCTTTCAGACTAACGATCGTCCCTGATATAGATGTAAATATGAAGACGATTGTATCTGAGGTGGCTCTTCATGTTAAACATGAGTTCGTAACGATGAGCCTGCAGTTTGTACAGTAATCCTGCTGCTTGAACTCTCAGTTTGTCAGTTTTTTCTGCACTACGATCTCTGTGATGTCAGAGAGGGTGTGGTTGTTACCGGAACCAGTAAACAGAAACAGCTGGAGGAACAGTTTGCAGGTCCGTCACATGATCAGGTATAAAAAAACATCTTAGAAAGGGAGAGCTTCACCAATATGCCAAAAAGTGGGATGAGCAGACGTGGGCGTGGCGTCCACACCTGCAGGTTAAAGCTCCATCACGCAGAGAAGATGTGATGACGGAGGCGAAATAGCGCCGTCTCCTCTGGACCAAAGCTCCTTTAAAACTGATCTCTGACCCATCCAAACATGGACGCCGCGTGAAGAGCAGAGGGGTGTAAAATGTTTTTGTATTTAAGAAATAAATCGTTTGTTCCCGTGCGTCTCACGGAGCCTCGTTTTTGAGGGAAACCTAAAAGTGTGTCGACTAAACCCGGCTTGGCTCCTGAACAACAATTTTCTAATCTGTTGTGCGGCGTGAACACGTCCTCCTCTCTCTGCCCCACTTTCCCTGCACGCTCCAACAGTTTGCACAGTTACTTCTTTTATGGCGTTTTCAGTGGGAGAGGGAAGCGTGCCAGTCTGTCGGCGCTGCAGCGGCCAGCTCGTTAATAACGCTCATCAGCATCGCTGGCGGTCAGACCTCCTCCTCAGCTCGTCATTTGTTTTCCTCTTTGCATAAACCTCACATGCACCCCTTCCTGCCCACGGTGCATTTACATGAGCAGGAAACCTGACACGAGGAGGCGTGTGACCAAACTGCAGAGCTGTGTGTCAGAAGGTGGATTAACACCTTCGGCTCAGCGCTCCACGCTGATGTTTCCTCACTCTTCATGTTTCACGTGACCGGTCAGACGTTTCTTTCCTCGCGCCGCCGTCAGCAGCCGAGCAGGAGTTTCTGAAAACATGGGAGACGACAGACGTGACAGGTAGAGACAGACTCAGCTTTGGATCGCAGAAAAACTTCCTCCCATCAAATGTTTAAACTATGTGAATTTTCGTAGTTTTCAGTCAGTCGTTGTCGTGGTGACGATGATTTTTAATGATTTGTCTGTGATTTATGTCTGAAATCAGCCGCAGACCTCGTGTCTGTTCAGTTAGTTTGGATTCGAGGATGAAAATCAGCTGACAGTGAAACTGTTTGCAGAAAACGACTGAAGAGGATCATTAATGACGTCTGCAGGTGTCTGTCAGACACGAGGGTTTGAAACGGCGAGGTGACCTGAGGCTCAGGTGTGTCGCTTCGATCAGTGAACATCTGTGACCTCCAGAGTGTTCACAGGTGCTCGGGTCCGTCCTCGCCGTTTGACCGGCCGTCACTCGGCCCGCGGCTCATTTTCACCCAGCACAGTGTTTTATCTGTGCTCACATTTACTTTCTGCTCCACTTTGCATGATTCACAGCTCAACATAATCCTTCTTTAACTCAGAAACAAGCTGTTTTAGCTCCTCCCCCTTTAAGCCAAGTTTATTCTGATTGGCTGCCCCTCACAGACAGCGTTATTGTTTCTGACAGAGGAGCTGGAGCTGCACAGAGCGTGGCGATGGCTCCTCGCGAGCCTCGGCCCGGCTCGCATGAGTAAAAGCTGCTGCAGCTCGAGGAAACATGCAAACGAGCAAAACGTGACCAGCGTCACCATCCAGCGCTGTCGAGGCCTCGGGGGGGGGGCGCACGGGGCAGGTCAGGTGTGTCTGTGGCCACAGTCAGCTGTGAGCGGCTCACTGTGGAGATAATTATTCTAATTAGAGTCCTTTGTTCTCTCTGTACAAAAGTGTGTGTGTGTCTGTGTGTGCGTGTGTGTGTGTGTGTGTGTGTGTGTGTGTGTGCGTGTGTGTGTGTGTGCGTGCGTGTGTGTGTGTGCGTGTGTGTGTGTGTGTGTGCGTGTGTGTGTGTGTGTGTGCGTGCGTGTGTGTGTGTGTGTGTGTGTGTGTGTGTGTGTGTGTGTGTGTGTGTGTGAAGCACCGTCCTGCAGTTAGAACAGGACAGAGGGCTGCAGGAGGGAAACCTCACCACTGTACGCCGGGAGGTTAAACTCCGTGTGTGTTGGACCGCGATGACACGTCGCGCTGTGATGAGTCACGAGAGCTTTGAATTTCCTGTCCGTTCACGTCTGTTTGGATGAGAGACGCCTCTCCCTGAAGATGCTCACACAGGCAGTACAGTAGTTTCTGCACAGAGATGATCCCAGAAAGCACAAAATCAGTACGTGGAAACTTACTGATGATCAGTCAATGCACTCGATTACCTGATCATCAGCAGGTGAGAGCACCTGAGTGGAAGCAGGAGCTTTGGAGGTTTGCAGGAAGGACGTCAGCGGTGATCTTAAGGAAGCGGCTGTTTCTCCTCGTCAGCAGTTACGAGCTCGTTCCCTCTGAACGGGCCTCCTTCACTAATATTTGAAACGTTCAGACTCTGTGTATCGTTCGTAACCATCAGTCCATAATGCCCCGCCCCCATTTCTCTGTGTAAGGAAACAGGTGGAGCAGAAAAACTGGTGACGATAAGCTGAGAGAGAAGCAGCTTTGCAAAGCGTTTCTACGGGAGTGACGACCGTTTAACAAATGAAGGAATAAATTAGTGCTGAATACGGTTTCCCCTGAGACACAGATGATTGATCCTGTAAGGCGGCGCTGAGGAACGCCAGGCCTCAGGGGCTCCTGCAGGTTTTAGTCTAGATTAGTTCTGTAAGTGATGAATCCAGCAATGGTAGGAGTCATTTTCAATGAAAGATAAGAACATTTAAGACATGATGAGGTAAGGGTTAATGGAATATGTTTAATCTGAGTGGGGCCACGGTGCGAACCCTGAACACCGTCATGGTGAAGCGAGAGCCTGTTCAGTGTTCACTGAAGGAGGGAGGAGGAGCCGAGTGAACCACGAGCTCCTCTGAAGAGCTGCTGCAGAGCTCAGAGAGCTGTGCATGAATAAATGCTGCAAACATCGATGAGGTGACCAGAACTCGTCCACAGTGATGAGACGGAGTGACGAAGTCACACAGGGACGATTTGTAGTTGTGTGCATTTCCTTCTCCGGTGTGTTTGTCCTCTCGGGGACTAAAAGGAGAACGTTTGGTGTTTCTGAGCCGCTCCCAGAAACTGCAGTTTGTGTTTGAGTCTAACCGAAGGTGCTGCTGTGTCCCGCAGGCTGCAGCTGATCGACGACTTGTCCTACGAAGACGTGAAGAAGTGTTACAGAGGATCGGTGAGTAAAACCTGCCCTCGCACAGAGCAGCAGGAGTTTCAGAGCTCCAGAGATGACAGCAGGAGTCCTGCAGGAGTCTCCATGGGGACGGGGGTGTGTTTGTGGGCAGGATCCACGTGAGTGGACAGAAAAGCTCAGGCGACCATCAGGAAGCAGCAGCAGCTCTGATCCCAAAGTTAGTTTAATGTTTTAGGCCCAACGAGGCAGGATCAGAGCCGGCGATGGAGATCTGGGTGTCGAGCTGCCGCTGACTGTTGTTTCAGTCTTTGTTGTCTCAGACAGGAAGGGGAAGGCAGGAAGTCTCCGTGGGGCTCGCAGAATAAAGCCGTACAGGTGTACGGGGGCAGGGCGGCGTGTACATGATGTAGCGTCTGACCTACATGCGAGGAACCCAAACAATGCTCCAGAAACACGCCGCTCGGTTTGTGGTCAGCTGAGCTGCAGGAAGCGCTCAGATCTTTTGTTTCAGGTGACACAAACTCAAAGCTGCTTCCCGATCACGCCTCAGGAATCACCGCCAGAAAATAAAACCAGAAACGGGATGGGGTTGAGCTTCTGGGATTATCCCGGTTTTCCATAAATAATACACCATGAAATAAAACAACATCTGGGTTTTTCCCACTAAAATTATCCAGTCAAATAACTTCCTGTTACCATAAAAACGTCCTTTTATTTCAAGTGGAGGAAACAGTGCTTATTAATAACAGGAAGTGAACGTCTCAGTTTTCACTATAAAATGAATTTCTGACATAAATGTCCCATCAAACAAATAACATGAACCTTTTTATTACAGATAATATCCAATAACAAATATCCTGTAAATAACAGACAGTTTGATGTTTGTTTGAACATTTATTCATAAATATACTAAACCAGCTGCTCCGATCGTAAATATTTACTCTAATAAAATAAACTTTATTAAACAGGCAGCTGGTTATAAATCACTAACGTCACAGAGACAAAATCACATTTTCTGTTTGTTTTCATATGTAAATAATAATAATAGGTGCCATTATATAAAGATTTTGTTTTATTAAATGAAACTATAAACATGAATCTGTAGCTGAATAACTGAAGGTTTCCTGATTAGTTTTTTCACTATAAAGAAAATGTTTCAAACTATAAAAGCACAAACTCTGCGTCTTCTGTAGACAAACAGGAAACGAGCTGCACGTCCTTCAGTCGTCATGGGAAACCTTTTGAACCTGTTGTAAACGCTCGCCATGCAAACATGTAATCGTGTGTTTTTGTGCGTCCACAGACTGTCAGCAAATACAACTCTCAGTACCACAAACTGTTCCAGGCGGTTCCTAAAGAAGAAGTCCTGATGAAAGGTACCGAGCGCAGCACTCAACGCCGGCTTTAGCTCACATGTGGTCGTGTGAAACCGTCGACTCTGTGAAATCATTATTCAGTTCCTGCTCGTAAATCTCTCAGGCGCTGGTATCCAATCAAGTCTGTGATCGTGTCGATAGCATGTGTCTAAAACAAATGGCAACAAATTCACACAAACACGCCTGAAACAGGAGAAATAAAGCAGACGCCCGGTGTGACAGTTTCTGTTTACCCAACATGTCTGATCTAAACTGCGTCCTGACATCTGCTCGTCTGTCTGTTGTTACGTTAACACGATGCGCTCTCGCCGCAGCGTATTCCTGCGCTCTGCTCAGAGACATCCTGCTGCAGGGGCGGCTCTACATCTCCAGGAACTGGCTGTGTTTCTACGCCAACCTGTTCGGCAAAGACATCAAGGTGAGCGATGACATCACCTGTCACGTGGCCACTTTGAATCAATTCAGTGAATTCATTTAAAGATATCCCGTTCGGGGTGTCTGTCGTGGTCGTGGAGCAGGTGGAGCAGGTGGAGCCGGTGCCGGGGTTGGACGTCTGACCTTCTCACCTGAGAAGCTCTGACTTTGTGCGTTTGTGTTTCCTGAGGCAGGTGTGCATCCCGGTGGTGTCGGTCCGGCTGGTGAAGAAGCACAAGACTGCGGGTCTGGTGCCGAACGGCCTCGCCATCACCATGGATACAGGACAGAAGGTATCCCCGCTGAGCTGTCCAAGCGTCATGTGATTAATGAGCTTTCTCTTTGCCTGCACCAGATGCAGAGTGATGATGTCATCACTCTGCATCTGGTGCAGAGTGATGACATCATCACTCTGCACCAGATGCTGATGTCATCACTCTGCACCAGATGCAGAGTGATGACATCAGCATCTGGTGCAGATGCTGATGGTGCAGATGCTGATGTCATCACTCTGCATCTGGTGCAGAGTGATGACATCATCACTCTGCTCAGAGTGATGACATCATCACTCTGCACCAGATGCTGATGTCATCACTCTGCATCTGGTGCAGAGTGATGATGTCATCACTCTGCACCAGATGCAGAGTGATGACATCATCACTGCACCAGATGCAGAGTGATGACGTCATCACTCTGCATCTGGTGCAGTGATGATGTCATCACTGCACCAGATGCAGAGTGATGATGTCATCACTCTGCATCAGTGATGACATCATCACTCTGCGCAGTCAGAATTATTCAGGCATTTCTGATCTGCACTCAGATTTTCTCAGAAATGACTCCGAGATTCGTTTAAGCGCCTGTAGAGCGCGCTCTCCTCTGCCACCGCTCGCACGCCGAGCAGGCGTTTGTTGGAGGGTCACTGCTGATGGACGGTGTGTCGCCGTCTCGCTTTCGACCTCTTAAGCCCCGAGCCTAACTGATCTCCTGCCTTTTGGCGCCGTATCAGGGGGCGTTGGGGCTTAAGCGGTTAAGAGTTTGTCTGTTTCTGTGAGATTTAAACCTTAAACATGATCGTGTTGTTCCGATCAGTTATGTTGAAGATGGAGCTGAAAATGAAAAACCGTCACGAGCTGCGAGTAGTTACCTAAATATGGGATCACAGATACAAGAGGAGGAGGAGGAGGAGGGCTTCTCTGATTAGAGGAGGATGGTTGGATGATTCGATTGGTGGATGATAGAAGGATGGGTGGATGCTTTAAATCTGCTGCTGGAGTTGGTTTAAATGGAGGATTCAGAGGGCGGCGCCGAAGCGACGGTCCTGTCTGGACCTCGCTGCGATTGGGCGAGCTCGCTCTGACCGCCTTCTGTCTTTGTCTCCGTCCTCAGTACGTGTTCGTGTCCCTGCTGTCCCGAGACAGCGTCTACGACGTCCTCAGGAGGATCTGCACCCACCTGCAGGTCGGTCCACATTCAGCTTCCCGGTAACGAATGTTTGATACCGGCTCACCTGGCGTCCTCTGTGTGTGCTCAGGTGAACGGGAAGAGTCTGAGTCTGAAGCAGTACCTGGAGGAGCCCAGCTCGCTGTCCATGGTAACGGCCTCTCCCGCAGCGTCTCTGCTTTTTACAAAGGTGTGTCTCTGAACCTGCGTCTCTCTGTCAGGACGAGTTTCCAGAGGTGCTGAAATGGAGACGGAAACCGTCGCTTCCCGCCGTCTCCTCCTCGCTCCCCGATTTGCTGGGAAACTCCACCCCCAGCCTCGCCGCCACCACCACCTTCAGTGCTCACACGCTCACAGGTAGCCGCGTGCATCCGCCCACATTCAAAGGTAATGACATGTTTACCCGTGTCCTCTGTCTCGTGCGTAGACTGCAGCCTGGAGACGGAGAAGATCCTGCTGACAGAGCCGGTACCTGAACTGGGCCACGCAGAGTACCAGCTGCTCAGACTCTTCATCCTGCTGTGAGTCAGAACCAGCAAACAGTCGGGTCTTTTGTCTGCTGATTGGAGGAGGAGCCTCCGGGTTCACTGCACTTCTTCACAGGTGTGTCAGCTGTTTGTTACCTGTCTGTCTCTCTCAGAGTCTTCCTGCTGGTCCTGTCGTCCTGCTATCTGGCCTTCAGGGTTTGTCGTCTGGAGCAGCAGCTCAGCTTCCTGAGCAGCCAGCCGACGCTGAGAGAGAGGTACGCACCTGTGCAGGTGTATTCTCAGAAACAACACTTCAGGTTTTCAAATCTTCCATATTTGTGTAAATGATCCTTTTAAATCAACACAGCTTGATGCTCTGTGGTTGCATCGTGGAGCACACCCATCGCGTATTCACAGAAATTTGCATGCGGCTTTTCCAGGTGTGGAGAAGTGCCCTGCTGGCTGGCCAATCAGAAGACAGGAACCTGATCCTGCAGCCCGTCAGCGTGTGAGGAGAAAGTCTGCTTTTTATAGAGTTAGCTGTTGGTGGTGGAGGAGGAGGAGGGAGGAGCTTCAGCGGCTAACATCTGACCCCTGCCAGCACCCGGTTAACATAGAGATATTACAGTAGTCAACACACGCAGCAGACTAACCTTTGACCTCTGGGACAGAAATGTCGGCGTGTGCATTGCTGGGTCAGTCAAAAGTCCCGAGAACTGAAAATGTGTTGTAGGATACACAGAAGTGTTCGACTCTTTTCCATCACCATCACCATCACGGAGGCGTCTGACTGGCCCACACATCCAGCCTCGCCGTCAGCTGCTGGAAGCTGGAGAAAAGCCCAGATTCATGATCGAGCTCAGACCCTCATCACAGGACTCAGCCATAAACTGTAAATAAAAGACAGACACAGTTACTGTAATGTTTCCCGCCTCCATGTTGGAGTTTTTAAAGCAGAGACGCGCCCCCCTAAATCCCTGCCCCCTCCCCGTGCCCCCTGACTCTGAACGTTGTGTTAACAAACTGATGTTTGTGTTTCCTGAAGCCGACTGCCCCCTGCTGGTCATTAGAAAGAATGCAGGTCACAGGATCTGCTGTCTTTTATGTACAGTCTGTTGGCTCGTCACATAGCTCATGTGACCTGGGAAGACGTCGGGATCCCGAGCTGAAGAAGGAGAGCTCAGGGGTGGACGAACAGCTTACAGAGGCGCGCAAACACCTGAGTCGAGCCGTCAGGTGACACACGATGAGTAGTTACACATGTTAGGAAGGTTTCCTGCCATTAATCATCTCCTCAGTGTTACTCAGCATAGAAGCTCAGGATTAATAAACTCTCACATCACTGCAGCATTAATGACAAAAGGTGTTCCTCATTATTTTCTAATATGCACACAAACAGTATCTGACCTCGCTGCTCACCTTTGCATTCAGAACTGCAGCGACTGCACCATGATGACATCACCATGATGACATCACGCTGGATTGCTGTGTTACATTAGGGCTGTAGCATCAAGATTTGAATGTTTTTCTTATCGTGCAGAGAACCCGAATCCATCTTTGTTTAATAATATTCGATCAGGCTGATTTGTTGTGTGATGAATGTGCACAAAGAACAGCCGCCAGAGGTGGACGTCTTTTTAATAAATCATGTAAACAAGCTGAATTTACTATTAAAGCTGATGTTTTCAAATGTGCTGTGCATTATTTCATGACATTATTATTATTGCTCGTGCAGCTCGTTCTGTTGCTGCTCATTTTCAATAATTCCAGGAAAATGGTAAGAAACGGTTTAGTTCGTGGCATATTCTATAATTCCATTTTATTATTTGGTTGTAAAACATCATAATTTGTGAGGTGAACATGTTTGAAAAGGCTGATTATTGACCTCTGTGATGTATGGGAGGTGTAATGGCCTCAGATTTGTAAATATAGTTTGGCCAACCTATAATTTCAGATTCAAAAATAATTTTAAAAAAATGTGTTTTTTTCTGTTAAAAAACAACCCATCAAAAAATATGGTTTGTCTCTTTTTGTGAGATATTTTAGTAGCTATGTTCTGCTAGTTGGTGCAAACCTGCTACAACTACTGCAGGAGTTTAAAAAATACTCATCCAGTATATAAACTAGAGCAACTCCCTCCATTCTTTTCACGTTAAAATTCAATTTGTTACTAAAGCAATAGATTGAAACCTTGTAAGTTCAGTAAACATTTATTGTTATTAGAAATCATTTGGTAACAGGCTGATATCCTAATTATAATTGATTTCTTATTTACTTTGTATTTTTTATTGAATATTTCTTTGATTTTTTCTTACCATATTTATCAAATTGTATTTGTGATCTAATATTAAATATTTGTTAATATTCATATTTATGTATTTTTTAATATTGACACTAATGTCCTTCCATACTTGGCCTTCTGTTTTGTGGGTGGAATTCGGCGAGATTCGGCGGAGCTCGGCATACTTCGGCTAAGGTTGTGGCGGGAATCTAGCGGATTCAGCAAGCTAGCAGACTATTTTCATTCAGGTTTGTTTTTATCTAAATAAAGGAGAATTAAAACTAGAACTGCTTTTCGGATTTAGTTCAAATTGAGCCTTGTCCGCTAGTTCGCTTGAAACTAAACAGATGTTATTAGCAACATCTTTTAATTCTTTAATATCTTATTTAAAAGCTAATTTTATTTAAGCTAACATTAGCACTGGGTGGTTTGCCAGCTTTCTTTTTCGTTGTGTAACATTTGGCAGCAGTAAAAGCTAGGAGGATGGCAGCAGCCAGGAAACAGATGAAAAAGAAACTCCTGGAGGAGAGAGCAGATAAAAAGGTTTTTGATTTTACTCCTGAGGCGGAGAAGAAGGAGCTGAGTGGCTCTGAGGATGAAGTCAGAGAAGGTGAGCTGGGTCACCCAGATAACTATAGGAGCTAATGTTAAGGTGTTCAAAGTAAAATATAACCACTTTCTCATGATTTAAGATGAAACTCCAATAGTGGACAAGCTGGTAAAGAAGAGACCGGCTGACTTTGAGGAGGAGGCGGCTCCCTGTGCTGTGGGGTATTTATTATTTCTTAATTAATAGTTTTGTCTTTTAAAATAGCTCCTATAGTTTCCCCATATAACAAGATCATGTTTTAAATGTCATGTTTGATGAGCCTAACAGTCCAAAACCTGAAGATATGAAGCTTATTGTTATACTATTAAGATAAAAATGTTCAAATTTGATAAAGTTGATAATGAAACCTTCATTTCATTAAATTTAATGTGTGTTTAACGCCATCAATCTTGGCATATTTCCTCGTTTTATATCCAGAAATGAGGTGCAGTCCATGTTGGAGAAGTTTGGAGGTTTGTATTTAATTTGTTATTGGAAAAATCATTAGGCGTAATGTCATCTTCGCTCCCTGTTAGACTGCTCATGTGTCAATATAACACAACACAACATATTTCAGCATTTTGACCAAAGAAAGTATGAAATGCTTTACAGAAAAGCAGCGGTGTTTCCTCGTGTTTTATTAGCACAGTATCACATATGTTTGTCCTCCCAGCTGACATCAGCAAGGTGATGCAGGCCAAGAAGAAACGTCTGGAGTGTCTGACAAAGAACTACATGAAGGGAAGCCAACACAAGCTGGAGCAGCTGTGGAACAACTACCATAGCCAGAGGTTATTCCTGCTCCCTCCACTTCAAACACTCAGAGAAATGGTTGAAATTCAGTCTTAGAACAGTCACCACATCCTTTAAAACGAGCTCCAGAATCACGTCACGACTTCCTGTGAATCACTCAGCTTTAAAGTGAAAGACAGGGAAATTAAATCTCTTTAAATATCCTTCAAATCAGAGTTTTTGTCATTTAGTGTCACCAAAAGATGCATAACTGAGCATGTAGGGAAACATTTACCTAAAAAAATAGTCATTTCTGGATTCTCAGCGACTTCACGGCAGCATTGACGCGACAGGGTGAAAAGAAATTTTAAAATGTCTTTAATTTCCTTATGTTTTGTAAAGACTGTGAGAGCCAGAAATAATATTTAAAGCTGTTCCATTTTAAAACACTGTAAAAGACTGAAAACAAGAAATCTAAGTGAAGGTGACACAGGGTTTTTTTTTTTCAAACAGTTAAGTTTGAAAAAGAAAACGAATAATTAAAAAACATGTTAAATTGTAACAGTTGTGCAGTGAATTAATGAATAGATCAATTAAAAGACTTCTCCAGTTTATGGCTGACAGTGAGCTCACAGCATTACACAGGCTTCAAATAAGCACCTGTACAGTGAACGGTCGGCTGCTCAGCCTTTTAATATCAGCAGGAGCTGGTTTTATTCCGGGACATCGCTTCGCTCTCTGTGCATAACTTTCTGTTGAACTTTTTTTGTTTCTCAGAGAACGTTTGTGTTATGAAAGCGAGGCGGCGCTCGTCCCGTCTACAGAGCAAAAACAAGAAAGCTTTAGCCTCACTTTCTCTGCGGGTGGTCGTTTCACTTTTAAATAAAGGCGCCTGTTGGCAGCTCTGTAAAGGCAGCGGGTGGGTGTGACCTGTCACAGACGGTTTCCTGCAGAGCGTTCTGGCCTCGGCCAGGATAAACATCAGCTCAGTCAGAACACTGCAGCTCAGCTGCTGATCCCGAGCCTGTGGAAACACAGCACTGTTTGAAAATTTCATAAATTCCTCTTCAAACTGATGTCACAGCCAGTTATTCGATAACTACATGATTGGAAATCATTTCTGCTGTGTTTGCAGGCAGAAGATGACGCAGCAGTATTCCCAGCAGGTGTCGTCAGCGCTGCAGCAGTGGGAGACCGAAGCCCAGCGAGCCGAGGAGCAGGAGGAGAAGCTCAACGTCAGTCCCCTCCTTTCACTTTAACTGTTGTAGCCTCACATGCTGCACACCGACGGCTTCAGGTGCTTCACCTGTGATGGCGATGAAGAGCCATCGCCGACGTAGACTCTTCCTTTCTGTCTGCAGAATCTGTTCCGGCAGCAGCAGAAGGTCCTGCAGCAGGCCAGAGTCGTGCAGAACCAGAAGCTGAAGACCGTCAGAGAGCTGTACGAGCAGTTTGTCAAGGTGAAGCATGTCAGAAGCAGCTCAATGGCACCTCTGTCCCGGCCTGCACACCAACTCTGTTTTTACTCAGAGGTCTCGGGAATACCCACACCTGTTTCTCTCTGAAGTGAAATGTGTCAAAAACAAGTCCACACTGCACAGCTACGGCGCCACGATAAGCAGCGCTGCTGAGGCGAAGCAGAATTTAAAGGGTGACACACCTGCAGACGTCACTGATCACCTGAGGACGTGTTTCAGTTTGTGTGGTTGTGGAAATCTGCCTGAACTGCTTTTCTGTTTTTTGTTTGTTCTGTAGAACATGGAGGACATGGAGAAGAGCCACGAGTCTTTCCTGCAGGGGGCGCAACAAGAGCTGAGAAAGGAGATGGCCTCCCTGCAGAAGAAGATCCTCATGGACACGGTGCGTTCAGCCAGCAGCAAAACATCACATAAGAACAGGAAAGGGAAGTTTATTCATTAGTAGTTTTTCTCTAAATAAAAGCTCGCAGTCTGAATCTGTGAGTGAAGAAGAAGAAGAGTGAGGTCGCACACAGGTTTCTGTCTGAATGTTCAGGAGACGTTTGATCTGATGGCTGATGGAGTTTCTATCATGAGCTTTATTGGTGTCATTTATTTATGTTTCGTTTCTCACAGACTCTCCTCACATGAAGCGATGAGCTCGCCACGTTCGTCTGTAAAGAGAGCAGCAGAGAGACTTTTAGCTCCCGTCTTTGCTGTTCCCTGAAAACGTTAAAAACACTGATAAACACGGGTGCTGACTCTGTGATGTCGGTGTGTTTCCACAGCAACAGCAGGAGATGGCCACGGTCCGCAAGTCCCTGCAGTCGATGCTTTTCTAGGCCGCCGCCCTCCGGAGCCTTCAGTTCTGCTCGTTCCTTGCGGTTCTCACAGGTTTCATTAAAACGTGAACTGTTCTCGCCCGAGTTCTGATGTCACTGCTGGGTTTGTGGACGAGCGGCTCCAGGCTGAGCTCTGTGACGACGCTGCAGTTTGGATTCATCCTTTTATTCTTTGCTCCTGAAGTTATAAAAATAAAGAACGTGTTGGTGATACAGCGACAGCTTTGATCAGTCTGCTTTTTATTCTCCTCATTACTCGTTTGTTGTGTTAAAAAGCCTTTCGGCAGCGTCCTGAAGCTGAATGTGAAGAATTTGGTGTTGACTGTGAGGCAAAACGAAGGAAAGCTGGAGCTCATCACTGCCCAGGAGGAGAGGGCAAAACAGCACTCAGCTTTTTAAAATATTTTAATTTGTTCATTTTTTCCTTTTATTTATTTTTTATTTGAATTTTTTGTTCAATGTTTGTTCATTTTTATCTTTCAAATGGTTTAATTTCTAAATGTTTTTGTCATTTTGCCTCAGCAACTCACAAGTTTGGGTTTTCTTTCATATATTGATGTTATTTTTAACCACATAGAGAGGAGAGAGTTTTAAACAGTTTTTGAACATCTCACATGGGGTGGGGGAGGTTCAACAGACGCTTTTACCTCCGCTCGCCTGCCTCATCATCTGCTGACCAGGAGAGAAGCCCCCTGTGAAATTCACACCAGCCGACCCTAAAGGGAATTCAGGTGTATTGTACGAGACCACACCCACCCCAACATCACCTGTTCGTCTCCCCCTGCCCTTGGGAAAGAGAGTGGTCAGTCAAGTTCAGATCACAGCTTCACTGATTCTCACAGATCAGCAGGAACTAAAACAGAGTTTGTGGTAAACATTTAACTTTTAATGACGAGCTTCTGTACGTGGGAGTCAGTGGAGTCAAGTAACAAAGACCAAGATATCACTGTGTCATTTTACACTGACTGACTCTGCTTCTCCTTATTTCCTGTTTCTGTATGTGCAGCTAATCCCCGAGACTCCAGCCAAAGCAGCACTCAAATGTGAATCATGCAAAGCTGCTTTAATAGAGTCAAAGTTTTTATGTAGCTCAAAATATTTTCCTCCACAGCTTTGATTTATTAACAAAAATACTTTAATGTTACCCAAAGGTTTGAACTTTTTTTTTTTTTAATTTATCTAAAACTGAAAGTCGTCCGGGCCGCTGGGGGGACTCTTGGGTACTTTTCCCGGTGACACAGGAAGTTCTCGCTCTTATTGTGAAGAGAACTTCCTGTTTTGGTCCAAGCAGCGGAGTTACCGTCAACGACCGGAGAAACAGGCGAAAGTTTGATTCTCTGGTTTTTGGCTGCGTGAGTTTTGGTTCTTCGGGTTCGTGCTTGTTCCGGACGGCGGTGAGTTGTTGGCTCGCGCCTCTCGGAGCTAACTCTCCGATCTGCGCACCGTGTTCGCTAAACGCGCCTCCCTGTGCTTTGTTCCCACTCAGCGGCCTGACATGAGTCTGAGTCTCAGGTGATTCGAGGACCAGGTATTTGCTGGGGGAAGAAGAGGAGAGCATGGAGGGCAAGTTAGCGGACAGCCCGTGTTCATCGGAGCCGGACAGCCCGGGGGTGCTGAACCGAGGCTGCCTGCTCGACTCGGACGATGTCCCGTACCCCGAGCTGCCCGTCATCGTCCCGGAAACCCCCAGGTACCCTGCACCCGTGGCACGTTAGCACACATACAGGAAATTACACGTACATGTAGTCCGAGTTCCTGGAAGCTGCAGTAACAGCTGCTCTGCTGAGAGTCTGGGGCTTCCCTGTATTGTGACCTTTACTCTGGAGAGTGTCTGTGAAGGTTCTCAGTCATCCAGGTCATCGTAGTCAAAGGAGCTTGCAAAGAAAAGCGTCTGGACTTCTTTAAGTTACTTGAAGACGTTTCACCTTCATCCGAGAGGCTTCTTCAGTTCTAAGGTCAAATGGTGGAGAGTCCCAGATATAACCCTAGTGGGAGTGTCCCCCCACAGAGGGACAAAAGGACCCCCTGATGATCCTCTAATCGCCTGAGCCAAGGTGTGGAACTGGGTGTGGGTCCCAATCAGCCAGAGTTTCGGGTGATTTCATTGTGAAACCTGGCCCCACCTTATCATGCGAATTCCTGAGGTCAGATGGCCCAGGGTGTGAGTGGGCGTTAAGGCGTCTGGGAAGGGATGTCAAAACTGGATTATAGATGGCAGAGAGTTGGTGTCGTAAACCACCGCCTCTGTTCAAAGATGGTCGCTCACAGTGGACATAGATGGCTTCTTTCACTCCTCTTTCAAACCATCTGTCCTCTCTGTCCAAAATGTGAACATTGGCATCCTCGAAAGAGTGACCTTTATCCTTAAGATGCAGATGGACAGCTGAATCTTGTCCTGTGGAGGTGGCTCTTCTGTGTTGTGCCATGCGCTTGTGAAGTGGCTGTTTGGTCTCTCCAATGTAGAGGTCTGGGCATTCCTCGCTGCACTGTACAGCAAACACCACATTGTTAAGTCTGTGTTTTGGCGTTTTGTCTTTCGGGTGAACCAGTTTTTGTCTGAGTGTGTGTACACAGTGTGTACACACACTCAGTTTTTGTCTGAGTGTGTGTACACACTGTGTACACACACTCAGACAAAAACTGAGTGTGTACACACACTCAGTTTTTGTCTGAGTGTGTGTGTACTCTGGAGAGTACACACACTTCCTGTCTGTGGTGCACCCTTAAATGTTTGGACTCCGTGAGGAAGCTTCGGCCTCTGTGACCCGCTCTCGAGTGTTTATTGGTCCCTCGCATGTGATCGCTTTCAGGCCAGTAGCACCACCAGGACTTTCCTCGTAAACGGCAACAACAGACTGCAGCGATGAGGACAGCAGAGGAGACCGAGCAGGTCCAAACAGTCTTCTGCTGCAGGGACGCATTCACACCTGCCCAGCAGCTGCTCCTCTCTCCACACCAAAGTCCGGGCAGGCTGAAATCTGCTGCTGTGTGTGGAACCCAGTAATAAAGCAGCACAGCTGGACGCTGATCCCACCACTGCACGTGTGCTGACTCCTCAGCAGCTGTGGGGGTCAGAGACTCCATATTTAACTCCCTGTGCTGACAGGTCAGCTGCTGTTTACAAGCCTCCCAGTGGAGTCTGTTTCACTTTCAAACAGAAAGTGGACTGTTTGCAGTTACGGGGGTTTTCCAGTAGGAATGAAAATCTATTCTTGGAAACACTTTCTGTTTCCTCAAACAGTTGGTGGAGGTTTTCTCATTAAAGACAGCGTGACTAACATAAGGAGAGGGTGACTCTGCTCGCTTCACGTAGCAGTGGTGGTGGTGGGGGAGGGCAGGCTTTAACTGGCCAATTGTGACCAGAGTTCGAAATGGGCTGATGATGAAACTGAGCGAGGGCACGACTACTTTCTGTACTTATTTACTTTGTGTGATGGACGTGTTATTTTGGTGTTGAGGTGAAATCTCTTTGCTCCAGCTCGCAGCTCGCCAAGCGGCGGAGGCGTCGGCACGTCGTAGAAGAGCGTTTCAGCCCGGTGAGTCGCTGCGCCGCTGCCTGACTGAATCCCTTTGTAACCAACTCTTCATCGCAGACTCACAGTCATTTTCTTCCCCTCAGGTGCCGGTGGACAGCTCTCCAGAACCAGATTGTCCCGCCCCCAGCAAGCGAGCTTTTTCACATACTTCTAAACGCCGGCGGCTGGCCAAACAGAGCGCCGGCTTCGTTCCCGCGTCCTCTCTCAGGACGTTTGCTTTGGGCAGCTGGCTGGAAGCCCCGCGGTCCACTGCATCCTCATCGTCCTCTTCGTCTTCTTCCTTTTCGTCCTCTTCCTACCTCACTCCGGTATCAGTCCTTCAGCCGAGACCAAATGAGACCAATACTTTGGCGTCACCGTCACCACCTCCAGCAGCGGCGTCGAGCTCCAACTCGCTGTCCTTCCTCACCGAAGAGGAGAGGAGGTGGCTGAACGGCGATGAAGGCGGCACCTCTGCAGGTACGAGGGCTCGGCTGTCACGCTTCCTGCCTGAATCTGAGCTTTACAGAAACGTCTCTGAAGCGATGGCGTTACTCTCCACCAGACTCCATTTTAAAAAAACAGAATTTAGCCTCATAGAAGACGGCAGCTGTTCTGCTGCTGCTCAGCTGACTTTGTCTTATTGTGCAACTTCACATTCACAGTTTAACATCCAGACGTCACAGGAAGCGAGCAGAAAGTTAACGTTTTGAGGTAAAAATCGACGTTTTTTCACTGGAGTCTGGTGGAAGTTGGCGGGTGTTTCTGTGAACAGAAACCTGTTTATGAGGAAACTCATCAGCTCGAGTCGTCACACAAACTCTCAGTGATGTTTCTGTCGTTTCTCCTGCAGCTGCAGTGGAGCAGATCATCATCAGCGACGATGAGGAAGCCACCGTGCGTTCACTACAGATGGAGGAAGACGAGGCGCTGGCCCGCAGCCTGCAGGTAGAAGCTGACCCGGACAAAAACGCCTCACCTGAGAGCGGACAGGTGTTCACGTTTCCTTTTCGTCCTTCAGGCTCAGTTTGACCGAGAGGAGTCGGATCTTCATGGCAGGCACCAGCATCATCACCACCATCACCTTCATCAAGAGAGCCACCACAGGGTGAGACACTCGAGTGAAGGAGGTGTGCAGGTACAGCGTTTGGTTTGTGGACTCAGGTGTGACCTTCTCTCTGCAGTTTTATCCCTACGTGGAGCCTCGCTGGATGTCTCAGGTGCTCGCGGCCGTCTCTCCTCTTGTGGGGCTGCAAGAAGGTAAGGAACGAACCTCAGCGGAAAGACATCGGTGATGATGTCACTGGCGTTTAGATTAATCGAGTGTTCGCAGGTAAACGAGAGCCTGCTCACACCTGATTGGTCAGTAGGAGGGAGACTGAACATGTGATCTGTGACCTCCTGATTCTCCAGCTGTGTTTAGAGTTTCAATCAGTTTGCTTCTTCTGATGCAGCTGATGTGTTTCCGCAGACCTGATTGGTCAGCGTAGAAGACGTGGGCAGGGCAGGAGGAGGAACGGCATGCCCGACTTTTCAGACGACCTTCAGGGAAACGACTACGAGGTGAGGAGGCTCGGAGGACTGATGGAGGCCTCACATTTGTTTGAACTGAAGTGTGCTGCGCCCTAAACTAGGTCAGCTCCACCCACCCACCTGGAAGTTTTGCTTTTTACAGCAGAAACAAATCAAAGCCTAACTCTGCGTTGGTGTTAGAGGTGTGGCAATCATAACCACTGCTGAGCATCGGCAGCCTCAGCACCTGGGAGCGGTTTAGCAAGACCACATGGGACACGGAGTCCTGAAAGGTGATTGGTCGACCAGAGTCAGCTGAACTTGGCGCCTTGTAGGGCTGCCACAAACGATTAATTTGACAGTTGACTAGTCACCGATTATTTTTGTGATTAGTCGACTAATCAGATCATCATCTATTGGACGTAAAACTACAGCTTATTGCACCAGCAGCATCTGCTCTTATATAACTATCATTAGCTTACAGCTTTAAGTGTTTAAGGTATGTGCTAACTAAAAATAAAGACAAGATGATAGTTTATTACATTTTAATGAAGTTTGCAGATTGTTTCGGTGAAGTTTAATAAACTCCTTGCTATCTAAAATATAACAGGACACCGGAGTAAATTCTCAGCATCTCACACTTCTGATAATCAGCTGTCTGCTTGACGTTTATTCAGCTGTGTAAAAACTATAACTTTAATCTCAGCCAAACCGATTTACTCAGGAACAAATAAAATACTAAAAAAAAGCCAAACAATAACATTTTTAAGTTATCTAAGTGACTTATATATCATGTTGAACCTGAGTAGTGAAAGAGTCCGGTGTTCTCACGGCTCCAGTGAGCCTAGCCCCCGGCTAGCTATCGAGCTAGTGGGTAACAGACGTCTCCGAAAACGTCGGAGCGCTTTTGAAAATATGTGGTGTCTTGATAAACTGAGCAGATATTTGAGGTTTACACAGCTACATTCTCGCCTGAAAATATGTTCAACGTTTATTTTGTGACCCAGAAAGAATAATAAGAGCAATATTAAAACTAACTAGCTGCCGCCATTGTTGGAAACTGAGCTGGGCTGCGCTATGAATTCTGGGACACAACTTCTTCTTCTTCGGGGATTAACGGCAGCTGGCATCCTTGTACATGCAGTGCTGCCATCTTCTGTTTCAGTCCGTTATTACACTCTTAAATCCTACTACTTATTCCTGCGTCTTTTGTGATCTTACAAAGCAAAGCGACAAAGGAAGTCGGGAGAAAGACGCGGCGTGGAGGCCGATTTTATTCTCATGTTTCATTTTTTTTGATACTCTCAGTCCTGAATCGTGCTTCCGCGTCTTCCAGAGCCGATGATCCTGATATTCAAACGGACGTTAAATGATTACAAACGTTTTTCCCGTCATAAATCTGTGTGAACATACGAGTCACCGCAGAGAAGCGTGACCCCGTGACCCCTCTGCTCGTCTTTCAGGCTCTGCTGGAGTTCGAGGAGCGTCAGGGCGCCGTGGTATCCAGGAAGCTGAGTCGGCGGGAAATCCAAAGGTTTCCCACCAAGGTGTTTCAGGGATCCAGCAGTGGCGGCGGGAACACACAGTGAGTCTCCGAGCTCGCCGTTTGTAACACTGAAAACAAACGAACCCCGAGCCTGCACGCTAACACGTCTCTGTGCTGATTGGCCGGCAGGTGTCAGATCTGTTTCTGCGACTACAGCGACGGCGAGAAGCTGAGGATTCTGCCCTGTTTCCATGACTACCACGTCCAGTGTATCGACCGATGGCTGAAGGTACTCCGGGGGATGCGCCGTTCGCGCTCCGCTGTTTTAGAGCCCCTCCTTAAACGCCGTCTCCTCACCTGTGTCTCCCCTCCTCCTCAGGATAACACCACCTGTCCCATCTGCAGAGCCAACCTGGCTGACGGAAACACCCCCCCGACCTCTGACCTCTGACCTTGTTTCTACAGTTTTCTATCGGAGCAGACGGGTTCGTGTCTCCTGAAGGACGACTCAGACTTCTGTTTTTTAGTTTTTTATATTTTTATTTAAAGCTTTGTCGGTGCTCATGTGACCACAGGAATAAAACAATAAAACCTCGCAGCGAGTCGCATTTTCATTTAGTGACGAGCAACCCGTGCATTTCTTAATATTTCATCTGTTTATGTCTTAATTGTGTTTGTTTTATTTTTTTAAGCCTTAGTTTGTTTGACATAATTTTGACTTTTCATAAAATATTAATATTTTCTGTAAAATAACTTTTAATTTCTCCTCTGAACAAAAATCAGAAAAGCTGCGACATGTTGCAGCAACAGCATCAAACTGTTTTATTTAGTCTGCTTTGTGTTGATGTGTCTGTTCCTTTAAATAATACAAACTATGTTATTTAGATAAATATTTAATTCAGTTCTATTTTATTTACACAGCACCAAATCATGACAACAGTGCCTCGTGGTGCTTCATGTTTTATGTTAAAGACCCTAAAATAACACCCCAACAATCAGATGACCCCCTGTGACCACTTTGGTGACTGTGGGAAGGAAAAACTCCTTTTTAACAGGAAGAATCAGAAGGCTCAAAGTTGTGAGTCGTGACGCCTTTCCTCTCCACCAGACCAAAGACATGAATTTTAACCTCACAGGAAACGAGCCGCTGTCTCCTTTTCTACTGTGGGTTTGTGTTTTTCTGTGACTTTGGCTTCCCGGTGGGTTTGTTTGGGTCAGCAGTGTTGGATCAGTGTGGAGCTGATAATAAAAAATACATGTGACACTTTATTATCTATTACGGTTACAGTAGACGCAACAAACCCAGCCTCAGCCAGTCTAGCCCTCAAACACAGATAGTTTATCCTTTAACTTCTGTCAGTCTCATCAGGTGTGTGGACGTCAGTGATGGTGAGTTCAGGTGAGTTCAGGTGAAGTCGTGGGTGTGAAGCAGAAATATGAACGAGTTTTAATTGTGTTGGTGAAATGAACTCTATTCTCTCATTAAACGTCAGAGCCGCTCAGATCTAATTAAAGAGTGGGCGGGGCTTGTCACACGTCACGTATATGTATACAGTTGGAGAGCTTCCACCCAGCGTGTGCCTCTAGTGTCAAATGCAGACCTCCAGGCAAGGTAGGTGCTCTGAGCTCTCCTCTGTTATTATTTTGGTTATTATAGAAACTATAGTTTAAACTAGCAGCTTTCATATGAGTTCATATGAAATCATATTTCTTATGACTTCACCGCTGCGTCATGAATTATTATTATGGTTATTAGGGCGACCGCGGCTCAGGGGCTCGGGAAGCGCATCTGTAGCCGGACGGTCGCCGGTTCGATCCCCGGGCTCTCTGTCGTTGTAAAGCGCTTTATAAATCCATTGTTATTATTATTATAGTTTAAACTAGCAGCTTTCATTTTCATTCTTATGATTTCACGCTGCGTCATGAATCAGCTTAAATCACAAACTTTTACTTTCACTTCCTCGGCCGTGACAGCCGGATAATCCGGATCCTTTCCCCCCTTCAGCTTTTTATGAAAGCGCTAGAAATCAGAAATCAGGGAGGAAAGTGTCGCTGGCTGAGAAAGGATTCGGACCCACAGAGTCAGACTTTACAGGAAACTCCCCCAAACCACCCGGAAATATCCCCTCTGACACTTGGCACAGTGTTTCCTCCTGATCGGAGCTTCATCCTGCAGTTACACTTCTCTGAGAGACGCTCGGTTTGGGGCAGATCGACACACCCCTGCGCCACCGCAACATCCAAACACCGTCAGTCCAGGGGCGTGTCCGGGGACAGGAGTGCATGGGGTGGCACCCTCCCCGATCACCAACCACCAGGAACATTTACTCGAGTTCTTCACTGAAGTGCACGTTACTGTACTGAATCCAAGTATTTCAGTTTTCCTGAGGCAGATGTTACATTTCCAACACTTTATTTTCAGTTTTCTCATTGGTTCACTGATTAACTGCATTATTGTAACTGGGTCATAAATTACATATTGTTATAATTACACAAAATGTGTTCTAGACCCCAAACCGTTCCTGTTGTATCTGACTTTTAGGACCTTCAAGCCTGTAGTTCATTATCAGGAGCCCCCCCCCCCCCCCCTCCTCCTTCTTCTTCTTTGGTGCAACCCTATAAATACACAGTACCAGTGGCTTCTCCCCTTTTCTACAATTCCCCTGTGGGAGAGGGTGGTGTCATTTCTTTCCATGTGTGTTACAGGCACAGTCAATGCTAGCATGAGTAGATAATTCCTGCTAGCTTGGGAGTTGTGTTGGGTTGAGCTAAACTTCTGTTTGCATTTGGTTGTAGGAGCTGGAGCGAGCAAGTTAATGACTTGGAGCTCTTTGTTTTACCTTTTAATGTCAGACACAACGCAGGAACACACCGGTGACAGTAGCTCGAGCCCCATGGCAATATACAAGCAATCAGTAATCAGTCATTATAATCCAATAATATCCATAGTGCTTAATAACTGATTGAACAACCTGTAAAACAAGGAGACACAAATATTTTAGAAATCTGACAAAACTGTTTCAAAATAAACCATCATATGTTCATTTAACACCAGACTGTTCAGTAAATTATTAAATAATATTTTTTCATATTTTTATGTAAAACTGTAAATGTTAGCCTGGAAAAATGATTTAAAGAAGGACATATCCATGGAACAATGGGCATTGGTTTGCGCAAAAGCTCATAAACAAACTATTAATTCTAGACTAAGGTTGTTGCAATACAAATGGTTAATGCGAATATATGTTACTCCGGAAAAATTAAATAAGTACAACTCTAATATTCCAGACACTTGTAATAAATGTAATGAAGATAAAGGTAACTTTTGGCATTGTATTTGGGATTGCAGGAAGGTTGGCTCCTTTTGGGTTGCAGTAACACAAACTATGAAACAAATATTATCCAAGGAGGTTGTTTTGGATCCTGGCTTCCTTATTCTGGGATTGTACCCATAAAACATGAGGTACACAAAAAGTGACAGAATGTTTATTGATATGGGTTTGTTACAAGCAAAAAGATTAATTGCACTAAAATGAAAAAAAACATTTTATCACACAGTGGATAAAACAAATGATGGTGGCTTTGCCATTGGAGCAGATTACATGTGTACTGAAAAGGAAATTGGATGTTTTTGAGAAGGTGTGGAGACCATTTGTGAATTTTGTAGAAGGATTTGTATTATCTGAGGAGGACGAGGACTGAGAGCAATGACATTTGATTTGGGATAATGACAAATTTAGGCCTTTAATGGAGATAAATCTGACGACTTTTTTGTTTTCTTTTTGCTGTCTGAGAGGAGAGTATGTTCATGTAGTATTTAGAATGTTGGACTGTTTGTAAGTCATTAAAATGTAAAAAATAATAAAGATATTGTTGGAAAAAAAATGTAAATGTTAGAACAGAATAGGCATTTATTGTTAATGTACATGTATAAATAAAATATATGTAACAGAAAAAAGAAAAAAAAAACCTGCATTTGTAATCAGTGACGGTTTTCTGATGAGTCGTTTCTCCTGCAGCTGGACTGGAGCAGTTAATCATCATCATCAGTGACGATGAGGAGGTCACAGCAGGTGGAGGAAGACGAGGCGCTGGCCCGACGCCTGCAGCTAGAAGCCGACTCAGAATTTGGTAAATGTCATGGCCAGTGTTGGTCAAGTTACTTGAAAAACGTAATCGTCCTGAAAAAAGTAATCCTGTTACTTTACTGATTACTTATTTTCGAAAGTAATTAGTTACTTAGTTACTTTTAAAAACACGATTTACAACCTGAATAGGTGATAAAGTGATAGATCTTTCAGCCCAATTCTACTTTTTCTGCATAATCATCATACAAAATGTAATCAAATGGAAAAGTCTCTTTTTAAAACTTGTTTTATTAGTTTTAATCTTTTAACTTTATGCATCAAGCAAAAATTTAATTATCTGCAACATTCTCTGACTGGAAGAAATTAGTTTAATATTTAAACCTATTTTCTGCACATTCCAGCACATAAAATATTTTGTGTGTTTACACTCAGTCTTTCAAATAGATGCAAGTAAAACACAGCAGAAAATAAATAAAGTCAAAGACTAGCGGTCCTGTTGCTCTATTTTCACCTGTAAAGCAGGAGTGGGGTAGGCGGAGGGTTACCCTGGTGCAGGTGTGCAGCGGTCAGTGGAAGAATCCGCGAGTTTCTCTGTGAGTTTCCCATTACGTCGTAGCTACTCGGTGCTTGTTTGGAAGTTTAGGGGTTTTTTCGCTGTAAAAAGAAGTTTTCTTCCCACGCACAACGGACACTAATGTTTTTGTCACTTTTTATGGAATCAAACTCAAAGTAAGGTCAGTACTTCCACGCTTTAAACGCTGCACGCTCATACTCTCTCTGCACTCGATATATGATCCATTGTTGATCTGCACACAGCTGTTGTCACGAACGTCGCACTCGCTTACGTCACTGTCATGAGACATTCTCGCAAAAAATCACGGTTTTAGTAACGCAGTAACGCAGCGTTCCTACGGGAAAGTAACGGTAATCTAATTACCGTTTTTGCAATAGTAATCCCTTACTTACTCGTTACTTGAAAAAAGTAATCTGATTACAGTAACGCGTTTCTGGTCATGGGGGTGGTGACTTTATGTAATTCTATAGAATTTGCCAGCTTAGACGGGCATGAAGTTGGTATGAGGAGATCATTCAGTCCCATCGAGTTACGCTTTGAATATTTCAGGTTTTAAACTCTGACTCAATAATTGATGAACTTAAATCTTTCAATCTCTTCTCCTGCAGCTGTGGTGGAGCAGATCTCCATCACTGAGGAGCAGCAGGCTGCGGTTTGTTTACAGCAGATGGAGGAAGATAAGCTGCTGGCCCGACGGCTGCAGGCGGAGGACGACTCGGACATCGGTATGTGTCGGTCTTATTGAACCAAAGAAAATGCTAAATAACTCCTGTAACTGAACGTCATGTGACTGTGATGCTCGGCGTTTATACTTATATATTACAACTTCCTGCCACACGTGTCTTTCACGAAACACCGAACTAAGACTTTTCACACCTTTGTTCACTTTTTGTATTTGGCGACGTGTTCCTGATGAGACAAGCGCTCCGGCTAAAACAGATGGAGGATGACCATGAACCAACTAGGCTCCGCCCCTAAACTGGTCCTGATAATCTAGACTAGGAACAAAACAAAAAACAGGACCGCCGGTACCTCCCAATTCAGCCTGTACTTAAGCTGCAGCTGGTGCTGACGGAGGTGAAGGGCGACCTTGCTCCGTCTTCTCTGAAGGCTCGCCTTCAGGAACCAATCAGCAGTAAGAATAAATCAGAGAAGCTCACACAGGGGCGCTGCTTGTCTGCCTTTTGCAGCGGGGAGACTGCAGCCCCCTCAGCCCCCCTCCTTCACACGGCCCTGTCCACGCTGTCCTGTAGGGAATGACTGTGATTGGCTGTGGTCACGAGTCGACTTGCATTTTATTAAAGAAAATTTTTAATTGGTTCTTTATTTTTAGTTTTTTGCATTTTAAATATCACTCGATGGCACACGTCTCTGGGTCTAGCTTCTTTGGCCTGGAGTCTGTGACGAGTGGTTTCTCCTGCAGCTGTGGTGGAGCAGATCTCCATCAGCGAGGAGGAGGAGGCAGCAGCTCGTTCGCAGCAGCTGAGGGAAGACGAGGCGCTGGCCCGACGGCTGCAGGTGGAGGACGACTCGGACATCGGTACGTGTCGGCGTTACACACACATGAATATTGGAACTCTTCTCTCACTGCTGCTTTAGTTTTAGCGTCTCTGACGGTTGTTGGTGACACAAACAAGCTGAACCTTCTTCTCTCAGCATCAGGAACGTTAAAGTTCCCGATGCTTCCTAAGCTCCACTTTTATCTTTCAGCTTCTCCAAAATTTCCAAATCAGCCAAGTGTGTTAGACAGGTGGAGGAGTGAGGTGAGGGGGCGTGGTCTCCTCCTGCAAACTGAGAAACTGTTTGTGC
>NC_140445.1:889408-1041908 GCF_963576455.1 Neolamprologus multifasciatus | reverse complement strand
TACAGTTAGACGCTGCAGATATTCAACGTGGACCAATCAGGGCCCAGATATCAGTGCTGACACCTTTGCTCGTCTTTCAGTCTCTGCTGGAGCTCGAGGAGCGTCAGGGCGCCGTGAGGACCAATCAGCTGAGCGCGACGGACATCCAGAGGTTTCCCACCAAGGTGTTCCAGAGATGCGGCGGCAGCGGCGGGAACACGCAGTGAGTCTCCGAGCTCGCCATTTGTAACGCTGAAAACAAACAAACCCCAAACCTGCACGCTAACACGTCTCTGTGCTGATTGGCCGGCAGCTGTCAGATCTGTTTCTGCGACTACAGCGACGGCGAGAAGCTGAGGATTCTGTCCTGTTTCCATGACTACCACGTTCACTGTATCGACCAGTGGCTGAAGGTAACGCCCTGCTTGGTTATACGGAGATGACATAAACTCGGAACGCCACCTGACTCTGTCTCCTCCCCCCCAGGATAACCCCACCTGTCCCATCTGCAGAGTCAACCTGGCCGACAAAGACGCCATCGCCCCCCCGACCTCTGACCTCTGACCTTTTCTACTGTTTCCTATGGGAACAGACAGGAAGGAAGGAGGACTCACGCTTGTTTTTGTTTTGAATACTTTAATTTAAAGGTTTCACTCGGTGGTCATGTGACCTCAGGATCAGAACCGTAAACCTCAGAGCTGTTCGTGTCGTCACCGTTCGGTCGCCGTTTCGTCCTCGTAGTAGCGCTTCTTCATCGCTCTGTACTTCCTCAGGTAGTAAAGCGCCTCCAGCTCCCGGCCCACGTACTCGCCACGAGCAATCAGGGCCTTTATTTGCTCGGGGTCCTCCACCGCCTTGTTCCTGGCAAACGCCGCTCTCAGACGGCCCCGGAAGTAGTCGCCACCTTTGGGGTACTCCCGGCCGAGGTAGAGGAGCTGCAAGGAGGAAGAGGATGTGTTGGCAAAAATATGTCTTTATTTTTACTAAAGGACAAAAAGGCGGCCGATGTATGACAGCACATGATGATCACATGACCTCAGCACAGGTCTTAAAATCACTCTGGACGATGATCTCAGACTGACACGCCTCCAGAGGCCGACATGTTTTATCAGGACGAGCAGCGGGAACGCCTTCGTTACAGTCAGAGGTCTGACCCAGGTTCACTTTGTGTCGGCGATGAACGCTCCGAGGATCCACGAGCGCTTCCAGTGATTCACTTTACACTTTACTTTCTTTGTAATCCCTTCAGCGGCGCTCCCTGCAGAGACCTTATCTTAGTCTAAAGCTGATAACAGGAAGTGTTTTCCTAAAGAGAGTCAAAGGTTTATCTGCAGATAGCATGAAGGCGCCGCTGATTTCCATCCTACACGCTTCCTCGTGCATAAAAACTGTAAAAACACTGATTGTTACAGTGTCTCACCTTATTTTCTTACTTTCTTACTTTCGGCTCTGCAGAGAGGGCGGAGCTCCTGCGTGAGGTGGACACAGGAAGTCTTTAAACCTTCACCATGAGGGATCACGAGTGCTGGCATCTTATTTTTTGGATTTATGAAATAAGAAAGCGCCGCCTGCTGCCTGTTTGTTTAAACTCACTGAGTTTAAAAGTCGCCCCATCTCAGGTCACCACATTTTTATAGTTTACAACTGATCTGCCTGAAAGTTTTCGCTTCATGCATCAAATACTTTTCTACATTTTTACTCCTTAAAGAAACGAGCCACCAGGCTGCCTTTAAAAGCTCTTTGCTGGGCCGATTCTGGCCCCTGGGCCTTATGTTTGACACGCCTGGTCTAAAGATGGCCACAGCACATCACATGTGCAGCTGGTTTCACTCAGAACCCGCTAAAGGGGCGGGGCTACAGAGGGAGGGGTGTTAGATTTCTGTGTTTTGGGCTTTAATGTTATTAAAATATTGTGATGCTGCGAGTTTGATTGTTTGTTGGTTTTCTCTGCTGATGTTGTTCGCGGCGTAACGACGGCGCTGCCACTGAAACACGTCCACTTTTTCACCCTTTAATAAACATGAAGTGTCTTCAGAGTGTTTGAGCAGATAATCTCAGCTCGATCCGATAAATAAGCTTTAAATATATCAGACGGATCATCTTAAAAGTAAATTAACTGTCAATAAATGTTAACAACATCATCATGGAGTCTTTGCTGACGCCGCCTGAAGTCTCATCATCCAAACTCCCGATTCTGACGTTTACAGCTGTGAAAACAGAAAATCTAGAATATGAGAATCGCTGCACGGACGTGTCAACAACAGTGTTCCCTCTAAGCTGCGCTCGGTCTCTGCACAGAAAATCTGCGTTGTGCACAAAAACAAAATCTAACCTGCACTGAAATTAAAATTAAAACTTTAACAATTCTGTTTTGCAGTGTGAGTCAGTGACGGAACGATGCCACCTTATCCCAAAGTCCAGCCAATGATGCGATTCACATTCGTATATAAGCAGCTAATCAACATTGACAGGCTATGACAGCATCCTTATGTGCGACACCAGTGTTTTAGCAAAGCGGCTGATGTGGAGTGAAGTTAATGACAACGTGTACAACCATTGGAGATGTGAGCAGGACAGACGAACAACTGACGGACAAAGTGTGGACTTTATACCAGTTTTTAAATTGTGTTGATCGGCCGTAAAACCAGAGTTATGATAAAATATCTGCAATGTTTGTTTTTCTTCCTGAATACTGTTGTTGTTTATATTTACTGCAGGAAGAAACGGTGAAAACTGCGTTTTATAAGGAAAACGCTCGAAAGCCTGTGACGTGTTTGAGATGTGAGAGATTTGTGACGTTTAGCACAAATGTTGTGTAGTTAGTGTGTAGTTAGTGTGTAGTGTAGTCAATAGTGTTGTTGTGTGTCAGAACAATGAGGCGACTGCTGAATGTTACAGGTGTTACAGCAGTGACACATCTGCTAAAAACTAAAGATACAGGTATTTTGTGCCTACTGAGGTCTGAGGGATCTTCTGGTAGGTGGTGATTTTTTTGCACTGCATGAGTTGATCTCTTATCTCCAACTTAACCTGCTGTGATCAGAAGTGAGTTGCCTTCGTAACCCTTAAACATCAGGCTAATCCTGAATCCCCAAATGCTTTATAGTACATGCCCTAGACATGAGTAATCAGTCAACTGGTTATAATAAAATACACATTTTTGTCAGGTTTAGCTTGTGTATTGTATTGCTGTTGTTCTCCTTCATCTCATAGTGACACAAATTATTTTTGGAGCGGCACAAATAATTTGTGTGGCATCAGATTTGATGCAGAACAGCTGATTGTTCTGTAAATAGTTTGAAATGTTTATTTAAAAACGCCTTGGCTGCATTTTTAGGTAAACAGCTGCAAAAAACTTTGTTTCCATAACTCAGTTACTTTTTTGAAGAAGTAACTATATCATTAATTGCCCAACATTGGTCATTATTTACTGTATTTGCAGACAGAGTTACAGACTCTCTCCCAGACCACAGACTCATAATACAGTCAGAGCTTTATTGGAGTTCAAGTTATTTTTCCTTCCAATAGTGTTAACATGCTACAGGTCATGAACAAGATTGTTTTTATTTTAATTGTAAATGGTCTAAAGCAGTTAATTAAAAGTAGTCTAACATAAATGTAAATGCTGTAATTTGATTACTTTAATAAACATGTAACTTGGATGCTGGCGTGACCACAGTGCACACGTCTGCTGTTGCTCACAGTGTCGAAGGGGACGCTCAGGGAGTTTGTGTGTTCAGACACATGAAACATTAGAGGGAACATTGGTCATCGAGTTCTTTAAAAATGAATTTTCCCGACACTCACGTTCTTGTACAGTCGAAACACTTCAGACCTGAGTGGGTTGGCCATCGTTCTGGAGGAGAGTCCGAGCTGAGAAAGGCAGAAAAGCAAACTTCAGATTAAAGAGGTTTAACCTGCTGCTCACGCTCAGTAACTGCTGACAATTCAATTCCATGTGCGACACAAAGAAAACTGCAGCTCTGCTGACGAATCAACAAAAAAACCATCGAACCAGATCAGTCGCTTCACAGGAATCAAACAGCGTTGAGGCTGAATGACCTCAGTCAGATCTGAAGCCATCGGCTCCAGATGTGATGGCCGACTGTCTTTTTATGTCACAGCCGAAGCACTACAGGCGCCAGTGTAACAGTAAAACTTTAAAAATAAACAACAATAAAGCTGTTTAATAATTAAATGTTAATAATAACAATAACGTACATCTTAAAGGTACCTGCTAACCTATTGTTCCCATGACGTTTGGGACTAGATGATGACGTTTATGGCTTTTGGGAGGCCAACAAAGAAACCGATCTTACACCAGAGTCCACTGACAAAAACGCGGATTTTCACCTGACAGAAAAAAGAAGTTTCTATTCAACTTTGCGTGACTTTACTGTTTCAGTGTTTTCTTGTGATCCGAACTAACTCACTAAAACGTCAGAGTCGCTCCGTAACACAAACTAACGGACCAATCGAGGCCGCTGCAGACGCAAAGCTCCGCCCTTCTGTGACGTAAAAATCCAGCTTTTGTGAATGGAGTCTGGTGGAGAGCGACCCGGTTCACTTCGCGGTTAGCACATAACCCACAGCGGCTCATCCAGGTGTGCAAAAATTGGCACACCAGCACGTGATCTGTAGTGGGCGTGGCCGCCGGCACCTGCTGCAGGTAACACTGACTGTGGGTTTCCGCGTGTCTCTGCCTGCAGGTCTATAATGTTAGAAAGTACACGCAGTATCGCACACCTGTCTGCCAGGTGTGCGTTAGATTAGACTGAAAACACGTTTAACGCTCAGCTCGTGACGTCATAAATACTATAAACAATTACAGGAACATTTGAGGCTCGTTGGTCTCAGTTTCGCTGCAGGGTTTGAATTCCTGCGTGAAGTGGATCAAATGAAACGTCACCTTCAGGTGATTCACGTCAGGTAAGCAGCGCTAGCAGGAAGCCAACTTTGCTCTGAGCGGCTGAAAGAGAAAAACCCGACAATAAACTAACCGAGCCTGAGCGGGTCAAAGGTCACCTGCTAGCCTCGCGCAGGGTTAAAGTTCCCGCGGTGAATCTGTCCGTTTCCCCGCTGCTGTTGGTCTAAAACAACCCGCGGAGCTCCGGGTTCATCGCCGCGGAGCACGAGAACTTAAAAGTCTGTGAACTTCGTGAGCGTGCTGCGCGCTCACAGGCTAGCAGGTAAACAACCAAAGAGTGTGAGCGCGCAGAGAGAGTAACCCCACCCCGACACGCTCAAACCGCCGGCCCGCGAAAAGCCAAAGAACAAACACACATTTCACTAGAAACTACGACCGCATATCACCGTAAATGCTACATTCTACCGTAAATGCTACATTCTACCGTAAATACCTCACACCGTGTTAGTTGCTGATCATTAAAACTGTGATAAACACACCAAAGGTTTTAGATTCGGGTTGATTTCTGTGTACATGAAAACACACACGTAATTTTTTTATTGGCTGTAAACATTTTATTTTTATTCTTCTTCAGACAAAAGTTTCTTACTGAAACATGATGCAGGCACATGTGAACAGACCGCCTTTCAAACTCTTCCAGGCTTTGACATCAAAATTCATTAAATTACAACAAAACATAAGTGTTCACCCTCATCCCCACACACACACACACACACACACACACACACACACACACACACACACACACACACACACGTGTTCATGTTGGACCATCTGACGTCAGGATGGGAGGAGGCAGCCAGAACGAGGCTCCAGACGGTCAGTAGTTGGCCCTGAGCCGGCGGTTCTCCTCCTTCAGCCTCTCGATCTCCTCCACCAGAGAGTCGTTGACGGAGTATTTCTCTATCAGACAGTGGATCTCAGTCTGAAACACAAACACAGAACCATAAAACACCAGAAAGTCACATCTGACCATCAGAGGAAAGCTTGGACGAATCGGTCGTACCAACTGGATGTAAAACTGTCGGATCATCTCCACCTGGAGGTTGATGATGTCTTTGTGACAGGCGTTCCTGAGGAGAAGAAGCTTGTTCATGTCGCTGCCATAAAAGCTCAAACACACCAAATCAATCCGCCTCTGAAAATAGTCCCCACAAAAAGGCTAGCTGATTTTTCTCTGAAGAGAGGTCAGAGGTCAGACTGACCTGAACTCCTCCAGAGTTTCGTGGATCATGTTCTGGATGAAGTGGATCTGCAGGGAGGTGAGGGGAGCAGCTCCGGCCTGTCCAACCACGTCGGCGATGTTCTGAGAGAGAGTCGAGGAAACGGCAGCCGACAGACCTGAAGGCAGAGGAAACATCGGAATCTCCCACACAAGCAGCTGACCCTGAACTCAGCGTCCAATTCACAAGCCTATTCCTACAGAGTCCCACAGACAGTGAACTAACCACGGTGATATCGGACCTTAGTGGGAATTGAACCCTCGGCCTCAGAACTGCTGCTGCCGACTCTACCTGCTGCTGCAGAGGTGGTGGGTGGAGCTCCGTGGACAGGTGAGTCGTAGCTCAGGTGAGCCTGAATGCCATTGGCTCTCCGGAGGCTGGGCTCTGGCGTGAAGAAGGGCGGGGCCAGCTGACTGTGATTGGCTGACTGTGACATAGGGGGCGTGGACTGACTCTGTGTCTCCAGACTGGAACAGCTGACTTTGTCAGACTGAGACAGATCAAAGTTCAGTTAGGTGGACCTGCGTTGTCACAGGTGTAGAGGTTAAAGGTTTAAAGGTCATCACCTTTCTGGAGTCACACAGTTCTCCAGCTACAGCGGTGTTTGGCTCCTCCTCTTTGATAGCCGGAGGGGTCTGGAAGACGGACAGCGGGCTGTAGCACCTCCCCGCCGAGGCTGCGAGCGGCGTTCCCAGTGGCGTCTTCCTGTGAGAGCTGGGACCTGCGTCTGAAGCACAGTGCAGACATTCTTTAACCTCCAGGTGACCTCACCTGGACCTTTAGGCATTTTAAATGGGCGTTGAACTTGAACTCTGACCTTCTCTGAGTGGAGAGAAGATGTCCAGGCTGGACCGGCCTGTTAGCTGCTGACCCTCCCCCTCTCTAGACATCACCTCCAAAGTGGTAACTAAGGAAAAAGAAACACAGCGTCAGGATTGGTCCGACGGCAGCGTCGCTTCAAATGCATCTGGTGACCTCCTCTCGTACCCTGTCCTCGTCCAAATGGCGTGTTCGCGGTGGTCCCGTGGGTAGGCGGGTCTGGAAGAAGAAGGAGAGTCACGACTGAAATGGATTCAGGTAGAGGTGATGACAGAGAACGTCTGAAGGTTCTCGGTCATCCAGGTCATCGTAGTCAAAGCTTTCAAAGAAAGCGTCTGGACGTTTCTCAGATGAGGTGAAACGTCGTCAAGCAACTTAAAGAAGTCCAGACGCTTTTCTTTGAAAGCTCCTTTGATAACAGAGAATGCTGCGATTTACAAAAACAAGGCAACGTTAGTGAATGCAGCATCGGATTTCAGCCAATCACAGGCTGCCTCTGACCTTCGCGAGCGGGAGAGAAGATGTCCAGACTGTTTCGTCCCACGCTACTGAACTGCTCCGCCCCCTGCTGGCCTTCAGCTTCCCGACACATCCCGTCCACAGCAGCGCCTCCTGCTGAACACGTGCTGTAATTACGGCTTCATCATCATCAGACAGGACGACCGTGATTGGCCACACTGCCACAGGAGCTTCAAGCTCACAGTTGCCTTATTTATCTGTGTGGGAAAAATGCGTCCACAGTGACCTACGGCGTGAAACCCACCTGTGTTTGTCACCTGTCTGTTGGGGGCAGGGCCTGTGCTGGCGGTGGGATCTGGTTGGCTGCTGGGGAGCTTGGTGGAGGATCTCTTAGAGCTGGAAGTTTTTGAGGAGCCAGTTTTACTGGACTGAGACAAGAAAGAGAAAGAAGCCTGCAGGTTTATACACACTGAAGGAAAAATTGATATTATTCCCATCTTCCACCTGAGAGTCCCGAGGATGGCACCTTGTGTTTGCTGGCGTTGCTCTGGAAGCGCAGGCAGGTCACTGAGGTTTTATGGGCCACTGTGATCCTGGTGGGGGCGCTGGAGTTTCTCAGGTCGTACTGGTAGATCTTCCCGCGAGTGGACCCGACCACCAGCCCAGTACCGTCCAGAGTGAAGTCCACAGCTGTCAGAGGACTGTCCACGCGGATGGACCTCAGGACGCTGGAGACGCAGACGAACACGCCGTTAAACACAAAGTGGAACAGATTTTCTCCACAGATAAAGAGCTTCAGCTCATGCTGCTTTGCTTTGGTTCTGGACAGAAAGTTTTATATTAACACAGGATAAAACACGATGAGACTCATTTTAAAGTCTAGAAGTCTTCTGCAGTCTCCTGAAAGGAAGACAGGTGAAAGACTCAATGAGCTCGAGAGCGCCCTCTATGGAACAGGAGCTCCACAGAGGGCGTAACAGCCTTGTGACCGAGCAGGTCCCGGGACGTGAGCGATCGGACTCACATCTTGCTGGCGGTGTCGTAGCAGACGATCTTCTTGTCCAGGCCGACGCTGACGACCAGCAGGTCGTTGGTGGGCGAGAAGGCCAGGCCGGAGCCTGGGGCCTTGTGGGCGCCGTCGAACACGTGCAGCTCCTTCTGGGTGTTGGAGTCCCACAGCACCACCGTTCCGCTGTCAGACACGCTGCCCAGCAGGGAGCGCTTCACCGTGGACAAGCTCAGGTCGTGGATGGGCTGGAGAGCAACAGATCATCAAGCAGTAATACCAACATTCCTCTGCTGTCTTTTAGTTACAGTCTTTACATACACAGACTCTGACTCTGAACAGAGTGAAGCATAAAAACTGAGCCCCTCCTCCACTCTCTGGTTAACTCTGAGCCTGCAGAGACTTTATATAACGTGAGGTAAATAAACTGAAAGCACACCTCCACCTTTTGGCTGCTCCCTCTTTGTCCTCCTTCACTACAGTCATATCACCAGCTCACAGCTCACCTGAGTGGCTTCAAAGAAAATCTTTAAAATAAACGATATGAAAGTGGAGGTCTGACCTGGTTGCTGCCGTGGCCGAACGGCCTGCTGGACAGGTTGGTGGTCAGACTATGGAGGACTAGGTCGCCGCTGGTGGAGCCGGAGGCGACGTAGCTGTCGTTGGCATTAAAGGACACGCACGTCACCTCCTCCTTATGGTCCTGAGAGAAAAGGAGGCCATGTTTATCCCGCTCAGGGGTAAAGGAACCCGGAGGTGGCGTGAGGTCCTACCTTGAGGGAGCGGTGCAGTCTCGTGGTCTTCAGGTCCCAGATGTGCACGCAGTGATCGAGACCTCCGCTGACCAGGAACTGAGACGAGGAGCTCAGACACACCCGGGTCTGCTTTTTCTGAACACAAACCAGCACCGTTACACTTCAAAAACCGAAGAGCTCTCAGTGAGATACTTACCAGACTGACTCGGCTTTCTAAAACTACACAGCATAACTAAAATCTTTAGTTTCCCTCTTTTCCCTGAAACCTAAACTTTACTGAAACACCTGGAAGAACAGCTGGTATCATATTTCTAAAGCTCAGTGTTTTGGGAACTGAAGGAGAATTTGGACCCAGAGACAAACAATAACGTCTCAGGCTTTATTCTTCTTTTACCCCTCTGCAGTCTTTAAAGAGCTGAGACTCACCCCGTCGGCCAGCTCCACCACCGGCACAGGAGTCGACTTGAGGCTGGAAACGACCAGCTTGTCCCCACTGCTGCTGGCGCTGACCAGGTACTGGTCTGAGAGAACTGGTCAAGGCTGATTCACAGATCTAAAGGTGATTTATGCAGCTCACTCTGACAGGGCAGCTCTGCGTGATTCATAGTTTAAAATAAGCTTTCTTTGTCTCATACTGTTCATGACCTGTCTGAAAGAAGCTGCTTTAGCTCCTCCCCCTTTAAGACATTTAAATTGTGATTGGCTGCCCCTTGAAATTAAACCGCCAACTGAGATCATAAACTCATCAGGAAGTGCTTACTGAGCTCAGGGTGACCAAAGGTGTGTATACAATCAGACAGAGGAGTCGCCCCCTGCTGGACATGACAAAGACAGCAGATTTCCATCTTTCATGTCCAGGCTGTGGTGACTTAGTGACAGCAGGATACTGTTGGAGCTCCAGCAGGCCTGAGCGACAGGGTGGCTTGTGCTGTGTGGGTTAAACTGCTCCACCGGCGCCATGGAAACCGCATCCCAGATCTTCACGCAGTCTCCGGTCGACATCAGCCGTGTCACCTCCTCCATGGTAACAGCTGGAGAAAATAAACACATGCACAGAGATTTGTATCCTCGCAGGCCGTCACTGTTAGTTTTACAGCTCATCATTGCTTTTGTCAAAAAGCACAAACAACATAATTGTAAAGTTTTCCATTAAACAATGATCAGAACTACATGACTATAGAAGGGAAAAAACAGGAATAAACACAGGAAGATGGATCGGATTTACATTTTACTTTTTGGCTTTTAGAAACCGACAAAGCCAAAAAAATGTGCATGTCTACTTTTCCCACTGAATTCAAAACTAGATTCTATTTAATTTATTTTCGATTGTGTTTATTTCCTTTACTGTTCAACGCTCTGAAATCTGTTTTTAAAAAGTCTTATAGGAATGTAGAGTTGAAAAGCTGGTGCAGTAACTCCAAGTATCAGGCAGTAAAAGTACACAGTGCTGAAGTATTTCTGTGAAATCTATCGGATGTTCGTAGTTTTTTGGTCTCTGTTGTAGTTTTTCTACACAGTTAACTGCAGGCAGACGGACACGTAAAGCTGAGTCTGACGCCTGTGAGAACTTTAAACGGCTCGCGGGATGTTTTTGGTCCATCAAACAGAACTTTTATCGACTTTGTTCCGTTAACTTGAACCTGCAGCTACAGGTAGCTCATGCTAACCGACTAACAGCTTGGCGGCTTTAAAGTTAACAAATAGTCGCGAGGCGAGCGGAAACTGCCGGGAATGTTTTCGCCTGACCCTCAATGTCTGTAAGATTAACTATACTTACCCAGAAAGAGTTTTTAATCACCGAAAAGTCGAAACTGAGTTTGTTTTGGAGGCGCCCGCAGCCAATGAACCGCCACTACGGAACACCAGGAGGGACAAACGGCGGAGACGGGATCGTACTTCCTGTGTTTGTGTTAAAGTCTAATCGAAATGTACTAAATATACAATATCAAAGCAACAATTAAAGAAAAACACAGAATAAAATATTTAATTTTTGTTATATTTTATATGAAGAAAATAGGCATATAAAACGTGGCTTTATGAAGAACAATAAAACAAAAACAAGTTTAGTAAATATTAGTGATGGGATTTCCGGCTCTTTTTAGAGAACCGACTCTTCCGGCTCGACTCACTAAAAAGACCCGGCTCTTTCGGCTCCCAACCGGGTCTTCAGGTTGTTTTGTTGCTTTAATTTATTTATTTTTAACAACAATATGAAATTATGCACAAAAGGAATTACTAATGTAAAAAATGTTGTTTTATTTATACATATTTATATATAAATATATATATAAACGTAAAAACCCAATAGCACGTATAAACCCGGAAGCACGTACAAACTCCAAAACATGTACAAAACACAACAGAAGTGCTCCAGGATGCTAGGGGGCAATTCAATTCAATTCAATTTTATTTATATAGCGCCAAATCACAACAAATGTCGCCTCAAGGCGCTTCATAGATACAGAGAAAAGCCCAACAATCATATGACCCCCTATGAGCAAGCACTTTGGCGACAGTGGGAAGGAAAAACTGCCTTTTAACAGGAAGAAACCTCCGGCAGAACCAGGCTCAGGGAGGGGCGGCCATCTGCTGCGACCGGTTGGGGTGAGAGAAGGAAGACAGGATAAAAGACATGCTGTGGAAGAGAGACAGAGATTAATAACAGATACGATTCAATACAGAGAGGTCTGTTAACACATAGTGAGTGAGAAAGGTGACTGGAAAGGAAAAACTCAATGCATCATGGGAATCCTCCGGCAGCCTACATCTATTGCAGCATAACTAAGGGAGGATTCAGGGTCACCTGGTCCAGCCCTAACTATATGCTTTAGCAAAAAGGAAAGTTTTAAGCCTAATCTTAAAAGTAGAGATAGTGTCTGTCTCCCGAATCCAAACTGGAAGCTGGTTCCACAGAAGAGGGGCCTGAAAACTGAAGGCTCTCCCTCCCATTCTACTTTTAAATACTCTAGGAACAACAAGTAGGCCTGCAGAGCGGGAGCGAAGTGCTCTAATAGGGTGATATGGTACTACAAGGTCATTAAGATAAGATGGGGCCTGATTATTTAAGACCTTGTATGTGAGGAGCAGGATTTTGAATTCAATTCTGGATTTAACAGGAAGCCAATGAAGGGAAGCCAAAACAGGAGAAATATGCTCTCTCTTTCTAGTCCCTGTCAGTACTCTTGCTGCAGCATTTTGGATTAACTGAAGGCTTTTCAGTGAGTTTTTTGGACATCCTGATAATAATGAATTGCAGTAGTCCAGCCTGGAAGTAATAAATGCATGAACTAGTTTTTCAGCGTCACTCTGAGACAGGATATTTCTAATTTTAGAGATGTTGCGCAAATGGAAGAACGCAGTCTTACATATTTGTTTAATATGTGCGTTGAAGGACATATCCTGGTCAAAAATGACTCCAAGGTTCCTCACAGTGTTACTGGAGGCCAAGGTAATGCCATCCAGAGTAAGAATCTGGTTATTTTAATACGCTGAAAAGCATATTTCTAAGCTTTTCAGCGCCGAGTACAATGACCTCAGTTTTATCTGAGTTAAGAAGCAGAAAGTTAGTGGCCATCCAAGTCTTTATGTCTTTAAGACATTCCTGCAGTTTAACTAATTGGTGTGTGTTATCTGGCTTCATGGACAGATAGAGCTGGGTGTCATCTGCATAGCAGTGAAAATGTATGCTATGTCTTCTAATGATGCTGCCTAGGGGAAGCATGTATAATGTAAACAGAATTGGTCCTAGCACTGAACCCTGTGGAACTCCATAATTAACCTCAGTGTGTGAAGAGGACTCTCCATTTACATGTACAAATTGGAGTCTATTAGATAGATATGATACAAACCACTGCAGTGCAATACCTGTAATACCTACAGCATGTTCTAATCGCTCTAATAGGATATTATGGTCAACAGTATCGAATGCTGCACTAAGGTCAAGAAGGACAAGCACAGAGATGAGTCCACTGTCAGAGGCCATAAGAAGATCATTTGTAACCTTCACTAAAGCTGTTTCTGTGCTGTGATGAACTCTGAAACCTGACTGAAACTCTTCAAATAAACCATTCCTCTGCAGATGATCTGTTAGCTGTTTGACAACTACTCTTTCAAGAATTTTTGATATGAAAGGAAGGTTGGAGATTGGCCTATAATTAGCTAAGACTGCTGGGTCTAGAGATGGCTTTTTGAGTAAAAGTTTAACTGCAGCCACCTTGAAGGCCTGTGGTACATAGCCGATTATTAGAGATAGGTTGATCATATATAAGATCGAAGAATTAATCAATGGCAGGACTTCTTTGAGCAGTTTTGTAGGAATGGGGTCTAAAAGATACGTTGATGGTTTGGAGGAAGTAATTATTGAAGTTAACTCAGAAAGATCGATTGGAAAAAAAGAGTCTAACTTAACATCAATGGAACTAAGAGTAGCTGTAGATAATATTACATCTGTGGGATGATTATTGGTAATTTTTTCTCTAATGATAAAAATTTTATTAGTGAAGAAGTTCATGAAGTCATCACTAGTTAACGTTAAAGGGATGGTTGGCTCAAAAGAGCTCTGGCTTTTTGTCAGCCTGGCTACAGTGCTGAAGAGAAACCTGGGGTTGTTCTTATTTTCTTCAATCAGTGATGAGTAGTAAGCTGTTCTGGCTTTGCGGAGGGCTTTCTTATAAAGCAACAAACTATTTCTCCAGGCTAAATGATGATCCTCTAAATTTGTGACACGCCATTTCCTCTCCAGATTACGAGTCATCTGCTTTAGGGTACGTGTTTGAGAATTATACCACGAGGTCAGGTACTTCTGATTAGAGACCTTAGTTTTCACTGGAGCTACAGTATCCAGAGTCGTACGTAGTGAGGAGGTGAAATTATTAACAAGATAATCGACCTCTGTTGGGGTAGCGTTCAGATAGCTGCTCTGCTCTGTGTTGGTACAGGGCATTGACGATGATAACAGTGGCTGGATTATATTCTTAAACTTAGTTACAGCGCTTTCAGAAAGACATCTACTTTGATAAAGTCCACTCTCCACTGCTGCGTAATCAATTATTGTAAATGTAAATGTTATCAAGAAATGATCAGACAGGAGAGGGTTTTCAGGAAACACTGTTAAATGTTCAGTTTCTATGCCATATGTTAAAACAAGATCTAGAGTGTGATTAAAGTGGTGGGTGGGTTCTTTTACATTTTGAGAGAAACCAATTGAGTCTAGCAACAGATTAAATGCCATGTTGAGGCTGTCATTTTTAGCATCAACATGGATGTTAAAATCACCCACAATAATTATTTTATCTGAGCTCAGAACTAAATCAGATATAAAGTCTGAGAAATCAGACAGAAACTCTGTGTAAGGCCCAGGTGGACGATAGATGATAACAAGTAAGACTGGTTTCTGAGTTTCACAGCTGGGGTGGACAATGCTAAGCATCAGGCTTTCAAATGAATTAAAAGTCTGTCTTGGTCTTTCATGAATTAATAGACTGGTGTGAAAAATTGCTGCCACACCTCCCCCTCGACCTGTGCTTCGAGATTTCTGGTAGTTAGAATGACTCGGGGGTGTTGATTCATTTAAACTAACATAATCATCCTGCTGCAACCAGGTTTCTGTAAGGCAGAGTAAATCAATTTGTTGATCAATTATTAAGTCATGTACTAACAGAGACTTGGAGGAGAGAGACCTAATATTTAATAATCCACATTTCACTGTTTTACTCTTTGGTTCAGATGTGGACACTGTATTGTTCTTTCTTTGTAAATGTTTAAGTTGTTTGTTGCTGGTTTTTAGTTTGTTTTTTGTCTTTTTGGAAGCAGACACAGTCTCTATGGAGATGGGTTTTTGGGGGGGTAGCAGGAGGAGAGAAGCTGCAGAGAGGCGTGTAAGACTGCAACTCTGCTTCCTGGTCCCAACTCTGGATAGTCATATTTTGGGGGGTTTAATAAATTTGTTCATATTTCTAGAAATGAGAGCTGCTCCATCCAAAGTGGGATGGATGCCATCTCTCCTAACAAGACCAGGTTTCCTCCAGAAGGTTTGCCAATTATCTATGAAGCCCACATCATTTCTGGGACACCACTCAGACAGCCAGCAATTTAAGGAGAACATGCGGCTAAACATGTCACTCCTGGTCTGATTGGAGAGGGGACCAGAGAAAACTACAGAGTCCGACATTGTTTTGGCAAAGTTGCACACCGATTCAATATTGATTTTAGTGACCTCCGATTGGCGTAACCGGATGTTATTACTGCCGACGTGAATTATGATTTTATTGAATTTACGTTTACCCTTAGCCAGCAGTTTTAAATTTCCTTCAATGTCGCCTGCTCTGGCCCCTGGAAGACAATTGACTGTGGTTGCCGGTGTCTCTAGCTTCACATGTCTGAGAACAGAATCATCAATTACCAGAGTTTGACCCCCAGCGGGTGTGTCACCGAGTGGGGAAAAACGGTTAGACACATGAACGGGTTGGTGGTGTACCTGGGGCTTCTGTTTAGGACTACGCTTCCTCCTCACCGTTACCCAGCCGTCTTTCCCCAGCTGCTTGGGATCTGCCGGGGAACAGCTAGCGGGGCCTACGCTATCTTCGGCTGCACCAGCTACAGGGGCCTGGCTAGCTAAGGGTGAGAGAAGGGTGCAAAGCCGAGTCTCCAGTTCAGTAATCCTGGCCTCCAGAGCTGCAAATATGCTACATTTGTTACAGATATCATTACTGCTAAAGGAGGCCGAGGAGTAACTAAACATCTGACACAATGAGCAAGAAAGTGCAGAAGGGACAGGTGAAGTAGCCATGGTGCTAACGGGTTGGCTACGAGCTAAGCTAGCGAAACAGTACAGAGACAGTGAGTGAATACTTTGGCTATAAATTAGGTAGTGAGTACACAGAAAGTGTGCTTCGGATGAAGCACGTGAAGATTATACTGTGAAAAAAGAATGTATTTAAAAGTTGTTAATTAAACTGCTAAGCAAATAAGCTACTCAGAAACACCACTGTGTTTGAGCAGGAACAGGAAGCGATACTATACCACAGAGCGAGCGAACACCAAGTGATTGAGCAGTGTTGAGCTTTTGTTACCTAGTGGCTACTCAAGCCAGCAAGGACCAACGACCTGATTGACCCTGTGCACGAGAAAATGCTAACTTCCTGGTTTGAGACCGGATGTGGGGTTGTACATTTCCAGTAGCTTTACTTTGCGGTCAATCGCTACTGCGAAGATATACTCCAAAATTGATGTCCAAAACTCGAAAACGGAACGATCGCGTTAAGTTACAAAGAGGAGAAGGTGGGAACACTCACCACTGTTGTGTCATAAAAAATCTAATGATCAATTTTGACGTTTAAAGAGTTTAGATCGATCAGTTGTTTACATCACTAAACACAAGCAGAACTGCAGCAGAAGACACATCGTCCACATTCAGAAGCACATCTCTGTATAGTGACTGGTCTTATGATTTAAACAGGCAAATGTTCAGCATTCAAACTACAGGTGAACAACAGTCAAACCAGATGTTTTCCCCGTTATGTCGATATCAGCTAGTCAAGTACACACCTACACAGCATGTTAACAAACCGTGAAAAAAAGCCACACAAAAAATTAATGATTGCTGGTAACGGTTTCTATACATTAGTATTTACGAAGGGTATGTTGTGACTTACCTTCAAAATTACAGCGGTCCCTCGCTATAACGCGGTTCACCTTTCACCTCGCTGTTTCACAGATTTTTTAGTGCAAGTTTGCATGCTTTTTTACGTCCTGCGTCCTGATCGCTGCAGACGATCTCCTCCGTCTCTCCTGTACAGAATCGCCGCATCTATTGCTAGCAGTGTGACTCTGAAGTGCAGTGCTGTATGTCCACGATGTACACGAAACGTTTTGCACCGTCAAAAAATAAAATTGGCTAATTGATTTCACCTATCACTGGTTATTTTTAGAACATAACACCCGCGATAAACGAGGGACAGCTGAGAAATATAACATTTGAATCCATTTTCTCTTTTCCCCTGAGGCGCGGGGGAAAAATATCGACAAGTCGATGAACATCATTTACAGATATATTGGGTAAGTGCCCGAGACATCTATAGAAATGTAAATCGCCGCTTTATTTATTTATTTGCTTAACTTGTTTTGGACCGTAAACAGGGCGCGAATAGGACACCGGAAACAAAGCTCCCCACAGGAGTTTCCGCACCGGAAGTAGCATATGCTAACGTGCACATAGTCAATTTGGTGTGTGGTAGTAACAGGTTAATGTACTGTTGCGGCTCCTCCTTCCAGGCCGCGGCAGGCTAAACACGAGGACACAGATAACGCGCAGCAATGAACACATAACATACACTTCTGTATCATTTGCTCCTTTTATTCCACATGCAACTGTCCAGTATACAAATCAGTGCCTGGGATTAACTATTAGACAAATGCACAGACTGCACAAACAAATAACTGCAACTCACCAATAACTGCACTAACTACTATGCCACACTACAACTTGGCCTATGGCATCAATTAGTGCACAAATATACAGAAACCATCAAGTTACAGTCAAAATACATCAAAATCATTCAAGCTGCGGTTAACAGAAAGTTTTGCCTCATGCTCACCCTACCTTTCTGCTCAACAACATCAGGTGCTGTGAACAGGTGAGTGCAACCACATTTATCATCTACCACACCCATGACACACGCCCCACACCCGTGCACCAATACAGTGAGTCCATTTAAACCAACCCACTTAGTCAAAAAAAGAAAAACTCATATGGCTCCTACATGTACTTTTTTTTTTTTTAATTTATTTGAATATATATGAGTGCTTGTGTATAAATACACAAACAATACACATATGCTTTCAATTGTGTAATTTAAGTGATCTGCTCTGTTTTGGAAGTTCAGTTAACGCTAGAAATGTGCTTTGGAGTTTGTACGTGCTTTGTCTGTAGGGGCCACTGTAAATATACTTTTATTTATTCACTCCACATAAAATGTAATAAATAAATAATATCATACAAAAACCAACTATTAACATTTCAACTTTTAACTATTTAAATTTTCAGCTTTTTCCTTTTAAACAAATTTAAAGTGAAACAACACAAAACACTGCAAACCACAACACAATAAAATATAAATATAAATATGAAAACAAAAAGAAGATGCACATTCTCTGTCATATGGGCCTGCATGAATAAACTTTCTGAATCCTTTATCATCTGCAACAAAAATAGTTGTGGATGATTACTATACCTTTCTAATGTGACGCTGTTGTCCCTCGCTCTCTTTCTCTTCCTCCCGCTCTGTTCCTGTGCTACTGAGTGTAACTACCGCCCCTCCCCCCTCTGCCCAGCGCAAAGCACAAGGCTCGCGTGCGGAGTGAAGCAGGAAAAAAGTGCGAGAGAGAGAGAGAGAAAACCCCCACGGCTCACGTAGTTCACTTCAAAGACCCGGCTCTAAGAGCCGTTTCGTTTGCGAACGATACATCACTAGTAAATATAAGTTTCTACCGCATAATTATAGTATTATTATGAAATTCTTAAAGTGTTTTGGAATTATCTTAATTACTGATACCCTTAAAGTTTATTGTATTTTTATTGTATATATTGTATAATTTATTGTTTAAAAAAGGTCAATAAAAAATCGCTCAAATAAAATTCAATATGATCAAACCATAGAAAATGTAAAAAAAAATACACAAAAAGGAGCTTGAATTTTTTTTTTTAAAGATATATAGAAATTTTAAATTGAATTTTAAAAAAAGCAGAAAAAACAAAAATTTGAAAGGAATACAGTAAAAATGAAAATAAAATATTAGTAAAAAATTATATACTAAAATAAATTATTCAAGTAAAACAAACGACAAATGTAATTTGATAAACTGGCTTCATATGCCAAATATTTCAAATTCAGCAAAGAAAAAACAATAGTGTATTCAAGACGTTTCGGCAGTATTATACCCCATAATTGTATTACTATCATGAAATCTTTAACGTATTTCATTGTAATTTATTTTCCAAAATCATTGTAATTTATTGTGTAAACACAACCTATAAAAAAACATTCATTTATATAAAAAATACAATATGACCAAAAAAACAACTAATTGAAGTGAAAAATAAATAAATACAGCAGAACAAAAACTAAACATACTATAGTGTATTTCAGAAATTTCGACCGTATTTTTTATTGCAGTATTTACTACTCGTCTTAGCAATGTTCATGTCGAAGTTTCCGCTACTAAAAAAAATTGCCAGTCATAAAATTTCAGGTTCGAAAAATCTCAAAGTTTTCACTTCATTCAAAATGTCAAGTTGTTAACGCTAGTTCCTCAGAAGTTTGAGTTAGTAAGTTGCAATTTGAAGATACATAATTTGAAGTTTTGTGATAATAGCCTGATAACTCAAACTTCTGATTACCAAGAAAATGTTTTGTTTCGTTATTTTTCTGCCAGTGGCTTAAACAATCATCCATACAGTGAAAGAATAAAATGGTGGGAGCTGCAGTTACACACATTCACCTATGAGGGGCAAGCTTGTGTTCCAGCTATTCGTGGAGTCTACCACTATAGAAGCAAGAGAAGAAGAAGTCTCCCGCCCCATCCGCCTGTTGGTTTTAAACCGAGGCGGGACGGTGCTCGGTTCACTGCGGTCCGCGGATTTCAGGCAGGAGTGTTGGTTTACTGTAAAACCCGCTGCCAACATGGTGAGGACAAAAGCCGATAGTGTGCCCGGATCATACAGAAAAGGTACGGCAACAAGTTAAAGGCATTCAATCAGAATTTAGATCTTTAAAGCTTGTTTGTACAAGAACACGTCTGTTTTGTAAGGTAGTCTGGCGGGCAGGCGACGCTGAGCCAAAGCTGGTAAAATCATACAAATGTAGTCTCGAAGAAGAGTAGTTAACGTATTATATTTATTTTTTACACTAAAATAATTGAAAGAAAACTGTCAGCTGAAGTTTGTGTGTAAATCCACCGCACGGCTTCCTAAAATCAGCCTCCCGCCAACACGGAGGCTGGTCTGCTGCCCTCTCGGGTTCTCCGGGAGAGGCGAAGATATTTAAATTAAAACATTTAATTGTCGTTTTATCATCTGAGTCAAACGTTCTAGCTTAATGTTCTCATTCATCTCACGAGGTGTCATCTTTAATGACCCTTTCCTAAAGTTTGTACGACGTTTACTGTAAACTGGCGCCAGTTTTGAGCGCCGCGGTGCGTCTTTGTGCGCACGCCTCACAAAAGTCCATTCGCGTATTAAATAATTAACGCGCCTCTCTTTAACATAGATGCCACGCGTGTTACCGTCCATAATGGATGCATGTTTATTAAGTTCTGGGACCTTCTGGTGAATTTGGCTTACATTTTTTCCAACATCCAACGGATAAGAATTAAAATTTAGACCTGCTCTGCTTCCTTAAAGACCCAGTTTAAATAGCAGTGCACGGCTCTCATTCATTCTGCAGCTATTTTAGGTTTTTAACAAGCTTTCTTTTAACTTTTATTTAACATTCTGCAAATGAGACTTTACTCTCTTCATTTGGCTCAGCTTTGGTCCTCGGTGAACTTCTACTGGTTTCTTACTGGATCCTTCATAATCAGCTGGTTTCATGTATTTCATTTGCAGCTGTTGCAGCTTCTGCCCCCCGGAAGTCTCTGGGTGCCAGTTCATCCAACGCCGCCTCCAGCAGCCAGTCCCCCACACCTGGTCAGTCCTAGTTTCACTACACACACACACACACTTCACGTACTGAGGCTGCTGTGATTGTTGTAACTTGCAGCAAAGAACAAATACGCCGGTGGGAACCCCGTGTGTCCTCGTCCCACCCCGACCTGGCAGAAGGGCATCGGGGACTTTTTTGGCGGTCCCCCCAGGAAGGTGGAGAAGGAGAACAGGCGGCCCCAGGAGGTGGAGGATGATGAAGAGGCCGGAGGCAGCGGGATGTCAAAAGCCAGCAGGAAGTATGTGTTGTGCTTTATTTTAAACCTCTTCAGGGAACTTGCGTCCCACCTCCCAAACTCCTTTTAAGACACACAAAATGAGAGATGAAGCTTAGCCGAGGTTTGCTGCTGTGTGATGAGCCGTTAGTTTCACCTCAGATTATTTCAGTGTGGAGCTGTACCTGCTGCTGTGACGCGTGGGCCAGGCTAGTTTGATCCGCTAAAACACGAGCTGCGTGCTGGTGAGATGACGGGGAAAACATTTGAATGAATGCTGCATGAAACGGAGGCCGGTGTCAACGGGAGCTGATGCTTTCCCATACCCAAAGAGCGTGATCCAGAGTTTGGATCGGCATGAAGCTTTATATGATCACTTATGGATCAGGAACCTCTCTCTTCAGTCACCCATCAGAGGCCGGTTTCTGAGGGTTCACCGGAAACCTTCAGCAGAGTCTGCAGCTATCAAATGTAAAAACGCAGAGATGGAGTGCTTTTAGTTTGAAAAATGAAAGCATTTTAACTCTGCAGGTTTGTTTTAAAAATTATATTCCCTCATGGTCATTGAGTTAAAGCAAACAACATCAAGTGGTACCAGGAAACTCAAAGTCCAGTTTATTAGGAACACTGTAGCCATGCTTCTCAGCTGATTTTTGTCTCAAAAACCTCAAATACAGCAGCTGACGATAATCGGATTATTTCTTTTCCTCAAATCGTTGCTTTTATAGCTTCAGACTCACCTGTCTGGACTGATCGCAGCTCCTTGTAGGTCTTGAAAGTCATTAAAAGTTAAACTGATATTAAATTGAGAGTGAGACAGCTGAGACAGTTTGGTTCGAACATGGCTGAGTAACTGATTGCCGCATGGATGATGCTAAAATCTGAGGAGAGGCCTCAAACTCGCCGCTGACGCCGCTCGACTGACTGACAGATTTTATTTATTCAGGACGTGGCGTTTATGTTCCAGCGCCCTGTGGGAAGTTTGACGCTGATCAGTTTGGTTTTTGTCCGCAGAGCCCGGCCGCTGCCCGCTGAGGATGAGGACGACGACTGAAGCCTGGATCAGTCCGACTGCTGATGTACATCTGTATATAAATTCTGCTCAATTCACGCTGTATAGTTCAATGTTTTTTACCTACAGAATGTCTGTTTGAGATCTGGATTTTGTCTTTTTTACTAATAAAACTTGACTAAAAACAAACATGGCCGTCTTTGGATGAGGACACGGACTCGAACAGTCGAAAACTGAGCTTTTATTTATTCTGTCAAGATACAGATCAATGCTCCTGATTAATCAGTTTGATTAATAAAATCAGATTCCTACAAAACCAGAACAAACTTTAAACACAGCTCTTCTTTGTCTCCTCTTCATCACTGTTGAAGCCGAGGAACGATCAGCGTTCTCAGGTTAACGGCGCAAGGACTGTGAGTCCGTCCATGTCCAGCTCCACAGAGTGGACGCTGAAGTCTCCCAGACCCTGAAACACACCAGAAACCATCAAAACAGGACACATGGTCAGGAATTACTCTGCTCCGCCAGAGCAGCTTAGCATGATTCACAGTTCGGAATAATCCTCCTGTATCACACGCCAGCCCTTTAGAAAACAAGACAATTTAGCTCCTCCCACCTTAGGCTTTCTTTTTCTGATTAGACCCCTCTCTGTGACATCATCCACACTGAGCTCATTATAAAGTTTGTTTTACAGAAGCAGCTCTGACATGTTTCGAACTAAAGATTTTAAACCTGAGTTAAGCTTTAAAACTAATGACGGTTTATTTGAGGCCCCAGTGGGTTGTGAAGTCATCTTTCCTGACTAAAGGTCAAAGGTCAACTGCTTTGTAAAAGCTTTGCTGAACAAACCGTACCGTCTCCTGTAAAGAAAACCTGTGAATGTGTGTTTATTAAATCTGAGCGACATCAAACGGAGACATGTTGGACTCGCTGCTCCGCCGTGTGGTTCAAAGTGGTATTACATGAATCTACAGCGTAGCGCTGACTCAGGTATTTATGTTTGTTTTATTCATAGAATAGAATAAATTTGACCTCTGACCCTGACCAATTCTTACCGGCATGTTGTTGAGGACCTGCAGCACCGCCTCCCGCTGTCGGGGCTCTCGAGTCAGCAAGTAAAGGAAGCCGCCGCCACCGGCCCCGGCCAGACTCTGGCCCAGGACCAGCGGCCTCAGGGCCTCCATCATAGCGCGCACTGACGCTGGCTCGCAGCCCGGGGCCATCAGCTTCTTCTGCTGCCATGAGCGGTCCAGACACTCCCCCAGCCTGGACAGAGAACCTGCAGAGGAAGTGGTCATTTAGCCTTTCTGAAACCCACTGACGTTGGGCACACTGCATTCTGGGAAATGTAGGAAATGTCCCACTGAAGCGTCTCACCGTCCACGCAGGCCCGAGCGCACTCCTCTGAATTACACACCAGCTGCTGGGCGTTCTGCACCATCGACGGCAGGCGGCTGTACCAGCTGCGGACCACATCCTGCAGGACACACATCATCATCACCATCTTCATCTCAGCTGCTTTATTCCAACCCTGAAGGCTCTCTGTTACTCGGAGTCGCTCTGCTTGTTTTCACCTTGACGAGTTTCACTTTTCTCCTCTTTTACTTCATGAATCGACTTTTGTTTTTAACTTTTTAACATGAAAGAGGAGCTGAGAGTGGAGCAGACAGAAAGAAAGGAGAGCCCACTCCAACAGATCCACCTCCACCCTCGCCTGCACCTCCACCCTCGCCTGCACCTCCATCCCCCTCAGGAGAGAGATGTGCAGACTCCGGCCAGGCAAAGCTGCTGCCCCTGATGGCTCCGCCTTCAGAGATCCTGGAGACAGGAAACCTCAACCCGCCATCTGAAGCTGCTGCCACCACCATCATCATCATCATCATCGTCATTATTGTGATGTCTGATCAGTCCTGGGAACAAAGACGTGCAGCCAGACAACCCGACAGGTGGACCGCAGTCTGAGCAGCACAGGTGATTTCCAGCCTCCAGGTACATGCAGCAGGATGATTACAGGAGGGTGGAGGACAGATGTGAGCTTAACCATCCTACGGCTGGACTTCAGGAAGCAGGCTCCTCCCCCTCTCTCCCCTGTCAGTGCACGTCGTGGTGCTGCCAGTGTTTTTTAAGCAGCAGAATTAAGGAGCGTGCTCGTACACAGAGAGCGTCTCATTGGTCGATCCTGAAAGTACCCACCTGCAGCAGATTTCGGGCCAGCCGGGTCTTCCCGGTGTAGACCAGCAGGAGGTGCTGCTCCAGAGCAAGCGAGAACTCCTCAGGAAGACTGAGACGCTCCACCTGCACCTGCAGGGGGAGGGATGCTCTGGATCGACCCACCTTTACTCCGCCTACCAGACCGCCCACCTGATCCTGCCAGCCTCCACCTGCAGGAGGAGGAGGAGGATGAGAAGGAGCAGGAGAAGGTGTTTAGTGATGAAGGGCGTGACAAACCTGTGGTAAGAATCTGCTCCAGGTACAAAACGGCGTGGATCAGGGAGTCCGTGTCGTAGGTTCGCCTGGTACACCTGTACACCGCGGCCAACAGCGCCCCCGCCAGGATGCTGCTGGTCCCTGCAGAAAGAGGACCAATCAAAGTGCTGAACTCCTCCATCACCTACAAGTTTCCTGTTTCTCACCCAATCCCGATCCCGTCGGCAGCTCCGACCAGCTGTGGAGCTCCACCCCTCCTCCCCACCGCTCCATCAGCTGATGCCCCAGAGGATGCTGGGAGGTCAGGGACACCAGCCCACTACAGACACACACCGCCTTCAGCAGCGCTCCTGTAACACACAGACACACAGTCAGCTTCCCACTTCCTTCCTGTCGTCCCAGTTTAGCCGGTAAACGATGTACCGGGAGCGTGAGGCTGACTGTAATCCTTCAGGTCATCCAGGCTGTCGCACGCCGTCTCCGTGGAAATCCCACTGCTCCGCCCTCCAGTGTAGCTGACCAGCAGGAGGCGGGGCTCGGAGATGCGACGTGCTCTAGCACCAATAGGACACTTCCCGTCGACCTTCACCGCAACGTTTGTGACGGAGCCCCCGTGCTCGAATGCGATTGGTGGAGTGTCACTCCAGCCGCCTGAAACACAGATACAGGATCAGCGTCTAAAGGACCAACTGCCCCTGAATGCACCATGAACCTTTATCCAATAACCTGCTAAATCCAGCCGAGCTGGACACTCCACTTCCTGCCACTGTCCAAGGGGCTGGACTTTGCCCTGTCCAATGGAGATGAATCTCTGAGATGACATCACAGCCTTCCGTAACAGCACCTGTCCGGCGCCTTCGTAGTGCCGCGCCGCCCGCACCAGCAGATCAGGCCTGTAGGAGGCAGCGACACCCAAGGCGTTTACCATCGTTATATCAGCCAGACCATGTGACACAAACAGTGCAGCGCCCACCTGCTGAGCCAGTGCTGCCGCTGCACGGTGAGTGCGTGGACTCCGCCCTTCAGGTCACCCTCCTCCAACATGGCGTAGGCGGAGCTCCAGGCTTCATTAGCCGCTGGCCCGCTCCTCAGACCTCCCTGCCCGCCGGCCATGCACACCAACACGTCCGCGATGCAGGAGAGACAGCGGGCAGCCACGCCCAGATCTGCTCCGAGCTCCGCCCCCTGCTCTTTGCTCCCTCCAGCGACTGAAAGCAAACGAGAATTACCAAAGGAAGTTTCCTGAAACTGGCCAATCAGAAAACGTATTTGACACACAGAAGGAGGAGCCAAAACTGCCTGTTTCTATGGGCCCATCATAGAGCAGACACTCACTGCTGTCCAGAGCTTCCAGCAGCGCCCCCTGCTGGCCTCCCAGCACAGCGGCCCTGAAGCAAGGCAGCAGGCAGACGTCCGAGCGCCCCCTCAGGGCGTCGGCCACACGCCGCCTTCCCACCAGGAACAGCAGCTCCTCCCTTCGCTGTAGCTCCGTCTCCTGGTGGGTGAGCAACAGCACCTCCTTCAAAGAAAGCCTCCACGCCTCCCTCCACCCTGCCAGGCAGCCGCCCCCTCCCAGCAGCCAGGCCACGCCTCCCTCTAGACCCACAGCACCTCGTCTGGGGTGGAGGACTGGGAAGAGGCGAGCCTCCAGGAGGGAGCGCCGTTCTCCTCGAACCCACAGCTCCTCCGACCTGAGGACACGCACAGAGACACAACCGCACACATGTGACATTTGTGGAGGTCAGGAGGTCAACGATGTCATTAATATGACTAACATACTGACATAAAAACAAAACAATTTTTTAATGAGGCTTTTATTGTGAAGTTCTTCATATTCAGGAGTCTTACTGTATTCCCGTCCTGCTGTAGAAGTTGTTCCACGTCTGGTTGAGGAAGGAAGCGTTGCTGTCGTCAGAGGAGATCTGAGGAAGAGGAGGAGACATCAGATAACACTGGAACGCCACATACGCCCTGAGGAGGCGGCGGCGCAGGAGAATATAAAGATCTTCTGTGTTTTACCTCCAGGTCGTCGTGCGCTCCCATCACCGTGTAGACGTACAGCTGCAGCTCCCCCAGCTCAATGCGATGTCCCTGGATGATGATGTCACTGCTGAGAGGCAGGAGCCGGACACTTGGTGAGGTCGACAGCTCGAGACCCGACAGCAGGCAGCCTGTTGGGACGTCCAGAGGACCCTGACGGTCAGACGGTGGACATGTTGACACGTTGTCTCCATAAAAACACTGACTTCCTGCTTCTGATCTAACATCATGTCTGGAGAAACATGCAGTGTGGAAATACTAGACTCAGCTCTCAGGAGAGTGCGGTCAGAATACAGTCTGGGTCTGAAGCTCCTCCCCACCTGTAGGTGGCAGTGTTGCACCACTGCTCCTGCAGCCACGGAAACGGCGCCCTCCAAAACGCTATTGATCACCCGACCTCCTTCGCTCAACACGTCCTCGTTCTGATGAAACAGGAAGTGGAGCAGAGTCAAACGCTTGTTGATTGATCAATAATGGAGGCCTGACCTCTGGTGGCCACAACATGAACTGCAGTCATCGCTGAGCTTGCGTGACATTTGTCTCACTAAATAAACCCTCCGTGAAATTTCCGCTGATGATCAAATCTGTGGAAATAAGCTGTCGTCCTTCAGTCAGAAATCATCCCACGTCACGTATGGAGGGTCGAGAGAATAAACAATTCAAAATATGAAGTCGTTTTATTTTGAAAACTTATTATTATTTTGCAGTTCAGAGAGATCCTAGATAATATCCTTCCAGCCTCCGCTGGGAAGTCTTTGGACACCGGGTATCCCAGAATGCATTTCAAATTAAGTCACAGGTGCATATGTACTGTCCCTTTAAATAAAAACATTAAAAGAAAAGCTTTGAAAGACGCTTGGGACACACAGCAGGACAGAGAACGTGACATAATTCATCAAACTGTAAAACAACTACGTAGTTTAATTAATTAACGACACATTTAAGCATTTAACATATAAAAAGATTTTAATGTGTTTAACATGTATTTCCAGTTTGAATGAATTCACTTGTCACTTTCTGATGTATTTATTTCATTCTGACAACACAGGGACGCTGGAGTCGGGGAAGCGCTCAGTTTCTCACATGACCACAAAAACAAGCACCAATTACACAATTATTCATAAACTGTACATAAAGGATGGAGGCAGGAACAATCACCTGGATATGCGAGAGAGTGTTTCTCCCCGTCCAATCGCGGCTCAGTCGGTCGACATGCGCCTTCCCAGACAGAGTAAGGTAGTCGTAGCGACCGCCGGGGACGTACACTGTGAAACGAGGACATGTCAGCAGGCAACGGCGGCACAAAGAAAGAGCGAACGGAGGAGGCGGAGAAACTGACCCAGACTCAGCGGAGCTCCTCTCAGGATCCTCCACAGCTCCGCCCTGCCGCGCCTCACCACCGCCCCCTGCAGCCCGACCGCTGAACTGCAGCCGGCTCGCTCTTCGCTCACGAACTGATCCCGAGTCAGATCCAAGCAGAGACACTTTAACACGTCCAGGAAGAGAGACACCTGAGGAGGAACCGCAGCGAGGAGTCACATCAGCATCCACCAGGAAACAACTCGGGAATCTTTATCGCTCCAGCTCGTGCCGCTGCTTTTAAATATGGACGACAGGACGTTAAATTACAGCCGGCCATCTGTCGGAGCAGGTAACTCTGTAACGCCTCGTCGTGTGAGGGCCCCATCGCCACGCGTGATGGATCTGAACTTTCTACGGTTAGATGTCTAGTAGCCATGACGATGACTGCGACTCAGCCGACAAACAAAAGTCGTTACAAAAAGACCAACATCGTCTCCACGGTGATTCACGCCGCTCAGTGTCGATGTTTCAAACCGGGATTATGATCTCGGGTAAACGAGTACAGGTCAGAGGTCATGTTAGTCCTGTGGGCGGGACTCAAAATCAGCATCGTAACTCAAACTTTAGATGTTTTGTTAAAACTCATATTTATTTAGTGAAAGGATTTTTTTTTTTTACTTTATCATAATTTTATTGGAAATTGTGACTTTTTTAAAATTACAAATCATTTCACTTCATTTTTACACATATATAATATCATATATAATATTTCGATCTATTTTTTGTAGATCACATCAATGCTTGGGTTTTGGACTTTCATAGTTTCATGTATCATATATTTGGGGTTTAATTTTAGTAATTATATATATATATATATATATAAATTAACAATATAGTTCTTCAGAGATGGCTGGCATATTTAAGTTTATGTGCACTCTTTTTTTTATGTCTTTTAATTAATAATATATATATATATATATATATAAAATAGAATTAATTTTATTTCATATATTTAATTTATTTTAATCCAAAAAACATTTTTTCTTTCCACAACTTCAGCAACAATTTATCTTTTTTTTCCACTTGAAATTCTGATCCTTCATCATGACATCTCCAAGTCTTAGTTCTCATCCAGACTAACTTCCCTGGATGACAAATCCACGTACCTGGAGGGGCGGAGCTCCAGAGTCCAGCCCCAGGTAAGTGCAGCCGTCCAGAGGCGGCGTGACGTGAGTCTGCAGTAACTTCTCAGACACGGACCTGCTGAAGAAAACCGGACCCGACACCTGCAGACACACAAACAAAAGTATAAAATGATCAGTCTTAAAGGATTCGGAGAATCTGTCAGTGACTTTGTGTTTCAGTTTGAGCCTAAATGGCTTTTAATTAAAAGGTGTGTTTGATTTGATCTAGAAGACGCACCAGAGGCACTTTCCCATCAGGCATTGCAGCGCGCTGGATCTGCTCTTTGGTTCCTCGATAGATGATGTCTCTGACTCGTCCCTGATGGAAAACAACATTTAAATATTAAAAAGAGAAAAGAGGCGAGCACGTGGAAAAAAGCTGTGAATGAACTAAGTGAGCACCTGTGAGTCGGACAGGTAGACCCCATGATTGGCTGCATAGGTGATGTCACCAGGTAACGCCAAAACCCGAACACCTGAGAATCCGTCCCAGGACAAACCTGACCAACATGAAAGCGTGAGGAGGGGGAGGAGGGATGGTTCGATTAAATTCATGACGTTTCCAGGATCACCGGGGCTTCGACCCTCTCACTTACCAAAGTCAGGAGGGACGGCGAGGATCATGTCGGTGCTGCAGACCCAAACACCGGGAGGAGAACCGGGACAGATCTGAACGAAAACACAACAGTGTTCAGCGAGTCAAGGCAAACTGAAGTGGCCCCGACACACAACCCTGCAGCATCCCACGTTTAAAGGGTCTTTCTGGGGACGGCGTGGAAGCTCACCTGGTTGCTGAGGCGGTCCAGCAGCAGATCCAGACAGCAGACTGGAGCCTGGACCTTCTGATCGGGCTTCTCTTCGGGAAGCCAGCAGAACGCTCGGCTGCAGGAGCTCCAGGGAAAGTCCCGACCCTGAGGACCGATCGGAAAAATCAGCCGCGGCACAGAAACATCAGAGAGGCGCTGCTGTCTGACTCACCGTGTGGAGGATGAGGATGTAAGCGTCATCCAGGACGTCGGCAGTCACCACCTGAGAGAAAAACAGGTGATCGCATAAAGGACATGTGACAGTTTGTCTCCTGTTAGTGGGAGGAGCTAAAGCAGCATGTTTCAGACTGAGACACAGCTAAGACCAAGGAGGATTATTCTAAACTGAGAATCACGCAGAGAAATGATCCGAGGAGATCATGTGCTTTCTAGTTCAGAACAACGGGCACATCTTTGGGTTCTCTGGTTTTTGCAGGGTCACTAAGGATCAGGTGAAGGAGAGCGGCTGAGGACTCACTGTGTGCCCGGCTCTGCTGCTCAGGTGCTCCGCGGCCACCAGCAGAGCGTTCAGCGTTGCCCCGCCGCTGCCCAGCGGCTCCTGGCGGTCCCTGACGGTCAAAACCAACGCACCTGCAGAGAGGACGCCCCGCTGCTGCCTCAGCTCCAGCTCTGATGGACACACAAAAGTAGAAGTGAGATCATAACAAAGCCAAACTCGCACTGCAAGCAGGAACATTTCCAAAACAAACCTCTTTGGCCTATAAACTGAGTGGGTGTTGCATGATTTTAGAGCAAACAGCTGCAGCTCAGTGGCTCTACTGCAGCTCAGATTTATCCAACACAGCTCGGACGCTGCTGTTGGAAAGTTTAGATCAGCTTACTGAGATCAATACACTATCGTTGAACTATGACCAAGCTAATTTTAGGATATTTGGCAACAGGCAAAAAATAACATTTTATGTATGGCAATAAATCATCAGCGACAAAGTCACTGTCTGTTCCTAATAAACTTGTTATCATATATTGTCCACCTGGGCCTTACACATCCTTTAGAGGATCATCATTTAGCCTGGAGAAATAGTTTGTTGCTTTATAAGAAAGCCCTCCGCAAAGCCAGAACAGCTTACTACTCATCACTGATTGAAGAAAATAAGAACAACCCCAGGTTTCTCTTCAGCACTGTAGCCAGGCTGACAAAAAGTCAGAGCTCTTTTGAGCCAACCATCCCTTTAACGTTAACTAGTGATGACTTCATGAACTTCTTCACAAATAACATTTTTATCATTAGAGAAAAAATTACCAATAATCATCCCACAGATGTAATATTATCTACAGCTACTCTTAGTTCCATTGATGTTAAGTTAGACTCTTTTTTTCCAATCGATCTTTCTGAGTTAACTTCAATAATTACTTCCTCCAAACCATCAACGTGTCTTTTAGACCCCATTCCTACAAAACTGCTCAAAGAAGTCCTGCCATTAATTAATTCTTCGATCTTATATATGATCAACCTATCTCTAATAATTGGCTATGTACCACAGGCCTTCAAGGTGGCTGCAGTTAAACCTTTACTCAAAAAGCATCTCTAGACCCAGCAGTCTTAGCTAATTATAGGCCAATCTCCAACCTTCCTTTCATATCAAAAATCCTTGAAAGAGTAGTTGTCAAACAGCTAACAGATCATCTGCAGAGGAATGGTTTATTTGAAGAGTTTCAGTCAGGTTTCAGAGTTCATCACAGCACAGAAACAGCTTTAGTGAAGGTTACAAATGATCTTCTTATGGCCTCTGACAGTGGACTCATCTCTGTGCTTGTCCTTCTTGACCTTAGTGCAGCGTTCGATACCGTCGACCATAATATCCTATTAGAGCGATTAGAGCAGCTGTAGGTATTACAGGTATTGCACTGCAGTGGTTTGTATCATATCTATCTAATAGACTCCAATTTGTGCATGTAAATGGAGAGTCCTCTTCACACACTGAGGTTAATGATGGAGTTCCACAGGGTTCAGTGCTAGGACCAATTCTGTTTACATTATACATGCTTCCCCTAGGCAGCATCATTAGAAGACATAGCATACATTTTCACTGCTATGCAGATGACACCCAGCTCTATCTGTCCATGAAGCCAGATAACACACACCAATGAGTTAAACTGCAGGAATGTCTTAAAGACATAAAGACTTGGATGGCCACTAACTTTCTGCTTCTTAATTCAGATCAAACTGAGGTTATTCTACTCGGCCCTGAAAAGCTTAGAAATATGGTATCTAACCAGATTCTTACTCTGGATGGCATTACCTTGGCCTCCAGTAACACTGTGAGGAACCTTGGAGTCATTTTTGACCAGGATATGTCCTTCAACGCACATATTAAACAAATATGTAAGACTGCGTTCTTCCATTTGTGCAACATCTCTAAAATTAGTAATAAACTGGCCTCATCAGTGTCCACTAGCGCCCCCTCAGGTCGCTCGGTGTAACTCAAGCTCAAATAGCATGTACTGCGCGCATGCGCCTCACCTCTCTGGAACGCGTAAACGCTGTCTTTATGCTGGCACGTCAGCACCACCACGGTCCACCGGAACCCGCAGCTCTCCGACATCCTCACACGGTCACAGCTAACCCGGGCTAACCCAGGCTACCTCAGCAGCTACTGCACGGCTCACTGCCGCCGGAGGGGCGGGGCTAGCCAGACCTGTCCCGGTTAAACAGGTGTCCGTGAAGGATCACCTGAGGCTGAAACGTCTGAAGCGGCTTTTACGGTACAGGCACAGGTCAGCCCTGCGAGAGTATCCGGTCCAAGTATCCGTCTGAGGAGTTGGTCTCACTAAAACACCCGTTTCCTCTCTGCGACCGCCATCTGCAATTCTGCGCTGTTTGACCGCCCGGGCTTCCGTAGGCAGCAACCTGTAGCGCTTGGTTTCCACACTGGAGCCTCCCGGTGCGGCGGTTACTTTTAATGATACAGGCAATGGAAGTTGAAAGAAAAAAAACAAAAACCCCACTAGTGTATGTATAATATTTCAAAGAAAAAAGTAAAACTTGGAGTAAAGGAAACACTTTAAACCGCGGGACACCCCGGAGTAAAAACCGAGCACCCGTTTTAATCCAAACCCTCTAAACAATTCAAGATATCTAAAGATATAAAAAACACTCAAAAATGAACACTGAAGTTTTTTATTATTGTATTTAATAAATGCAAATTAAGATTTACATACAAAGAACACAAACATTAAAATACTGTAAAAACAAACAAAAACAGTTTTCTGACTAACGTCTCGTCCACAGTTTATTCATTCAGTGATTATCTGGGACTGCTCACTTTTATTCCCAAGTTTAAATAAAGAGCTGAAACATCACATTTATGAGCCATGACTTCGACCCACACCTCCGTCTCCACTGAGCCAGCAGAGGTGGAGGCAGGCGGCTGCTGCAGGTTCTCGGGGATAAACGTCAGGAAGACAGCAGCAGTGGTTTGAATGCCCCGAGCCCGCCGTCCAAGGAGCATCCAGACCTGCAGGTTTGGGGACCCTCAGTCTCCACCCACCTGCCCCACTCAGACTCCACACTTTACACACACTGTTGCTGTGGTAACAGGACACGTGTGACAGTGGAATAAGTCGAATCATCACTATCGATGTTTCTGCTCAGTTTGAACTCCTAAATGTCGAACTTCTCCTCGCAGATGCAGTGCCCGTTCTCCTCGTAGTCCTCCCGCATCACCACCATCTCGTCATAGTCGGGGTAATGAGCCAGCAGCTTCCCGCCCTCCCAGGCGTAACAGACAGGACTGCAAGACACAAACACGGCGTTAAAGTCTCCGTCAGCAGCATCCGCAGGTCAGCTAACCAACCACGTTCACTCATCTCTAACGCCACTTCGTGAAGATTTTGAGGCTGAGGATGAGGAGCACTTACTTTGCAGGAAACACGACAGACACGGGCAGGTGGGCGGGGACCAGCGCCCGCAGCTCCGCCTCCAACCGCTCTCTGAAGCCGGGAAACAGCGTGTTCCCTCCGGTCAGCACGACGTTCCGGTAGAAGTGCGGCTGCATCTCTGAGGACAGATTCACACGTTTAATTAAACGCTGAGCCGCTGTTCCTCACAGCGCCACCCGCAGGCCGTCGTTAAAAGTGTCAGAGACTTTTTTATTTACCTGTAACATTCAGTTTTTATTGGTCTGCAGCTTTAAAACAGAAACAAGATTCTGCTCTATGACAGAAAGATGATGAGTCGTACATCTACACCTGATTTATTTTGAGATTTTACGCTTTATTTTGATTCTTATTGGACAGCGGCAGTGACGACGGACAGGAAGCTGAACGTCTGGTGGTTTTATATGATTACATTACTGTATAATTAAATGATTTTATTTATTAGCATTATTATTAAGTTGTAAGGTGGAAGAGAGCAGGAGCAACATGCTGGAATCGAACCGTCTCCATGATCAAAGTAAACTTACATGAAGTCGTCTCCTCGTCTCTGCTGCTGTAAACTCAGAAATCAGCCTCTGACGGGTTTTCTTCTCTAAGCTCACAGAATCCGTTTCATTCATAAATCTGTGTTTCGTGACCCCAGCACGCCGCCGTGGATCAGCCACTCACCTTCAGGCAGCGACTCCACCGAGTGGACGATGGCCTCTGGGATTCCCATCTCCTGGATCCCGATGTCGGACGGGTGGAAGAGCATCTCGGGGACGGCGAAGCGCTCGTTGGCCAGCCTCAGGATCTGCTCTCCTGTTTTGTACTTCCCACTGAAGACCATCTCCTCACGGGGCTGGTGAGCAGAAACAGCAGAGAGCCATGAACATGTCACACACACTCACACACTGAAGAAGCTGCCAACATGAGGGCGAAGCCACGTGACGGGATCACAGCGACACGTCCTCACTGACGGCGCGTTAACACGAGCTGAGGCGCTCTCACCTTGCAGAAGCCTTTCTTAATGGAGCTGAAATCTGGAAGCACGTAATCCCTCATCACCGTGTTCTCCTCGCCCTTGGCCCTGACAAACCACAGCAGGTGTCCAGTTAACCAGCAGCTGCTGTGCATTTACACTCTGACACAGGGACTCACAATCCAGCTGTTAACGTACTAACGTAGGATAAAACACTGAAAGCCTGTCACACTGAGTCCCAGATCACGACATGAAGCTCAGGCTGAAGCTGCTTACTGGGCGATCTCCATGTCCTTGTAGAACTGCTGCGAGACGTAGCACACGTCCTCCTTCACCTGGTTGATCACGTGAGTCTCGTCCATCACGTGCAGCTGACTGTAAAAACAAACAGGAATCATTTTACTTTTTATTTACTTTAAATCTGAACGAGTGTGACGAGCTTCCTGTTACGGCTGCAGCTGGACCGTCATCAGCTAAAGAGTCACCTGAACACGAAACACCTGTTCAGAGGAGGACTGCTGAGTCAGAACCAGAGGCAGCGATGGACTCCACGAGCATCGCAGAAATACAAGTTACTCAGATCTGTCCCCACTGAGGTCTGGGAGAGACCCAGACTGTCCCCTCAGATGACAGGAAACTGTTAGGATGTTCAGGATCAAGCCTGCTGTGGATCTGCTGGAACACCAGTGTCACTTCCACAGTGAAGCCAGTCTCACATCTCCAAGAACCAAGAAAGAAGCTCCTGCTCCAAAATCAACGAGCTCAACTGAAATCTGCAGCTGCCCACGTGGACGAGCCAAACGGCGTCTGGAGAAACGTTTGATTGTCAGACGAGACAAAGGTGGAGCTGATTGGAGGAGCAAAGGTGAGGCTTTCAACCCTGAGAACACTGCAGCTGTGACGCATGGCGGTGGTAGCATCACGCTCTGGGCCGTGGTTCTGGAGTGATGAACGAGGACGGACTCCAAAACCTTCAATTACACCTCAGATCAGCAGCTGGACGGTGAAACGTGGACACAGTCGGGTGTTCCAGCAGGACAATGATCCCAAACACACATCAGAACTGGTTTTGGATAAAGCAGCTTAGCATGAAGCTGCAGAACAGAAGAGAAGCTACAACTTCAACCCTGCTGAAAATTAGTTTAAAGGCAGGAAACCAACCAGCATGAACTCTAGCTTGATGATAACACACACACGTACACACACAGTGTGGATCAGAGAAAATTGAAAATAAATTCACACCTGTGTTTATCTGTGTCACAATTATTCCACCTGAGAAAAAGAAGAGCTCCATAAAAGCCCAGAGTTCCTCCGGCCGAGGTGCCGGCGTCACAACGACTCACCGATACGAGATGATCTCCTTCAGGTGATTGGTCAGCAGCTTCCCTCCCACGTTGATCCTAAAAGGAAAAACAGGCATCAGGTTGCTGCTGTTGGTGTTCTCGCTGCTGCGTCTGCATCGTCGCGTCATCTAACCTGCGGATGCCCTCCTTCATTTTCCTGCTGCGGCAGTAGGGGGCGATGTGGGTGAAGGAGAACCCGGTGTCCACCACCATGCAGCAGAGCTCGGAGGGGTTTGTGTGGAAGTAGTGATGAGCACTAAGAGAGCCGGCTGGAGGAACAAAGTGGGGAATCGTTCAAAGAAAGCTTCCCTGATTGCCCGAAATCAGCAGCTCAGCTTTACCGTTTTTTACAGTTTACGAGCGCCACTCTTACTAAAACGAGACGCCAGGCTTTTATTCTGAAAGTAACAGGAAATCTAACAGGATGAACTCACCGTTGATCCTGAGTGCCGACTGGAACTGGTACTCCTCAAACAGGATCTCGTTCATGGACTCTTGAATGGAGGTGAAGTTGAAGTAGGGCTCGCTGATGACGACGCTCGTGTCTGCGAAATCCACCTGCACCCAGAAAACAGGGTCAGCCTCCACCACAGGAGGAGCTCAGTCAAACACAGCGATGAGGGGTGGAGTCACCTTAAACATCTCCTTTCCAAACAGGTGGTCCCACACCTTCCTCTGGACGTCCCAGTTCACCAGGTAACCCTGAAGAGAGAAACGGTGGAAATGAGACAGTCTGACGTCAGGCCGAAGCTGCTTCACCCTTACGTGACTTCACCTTCTGGAAGGGGAGGATGTAGAAGAGCCCCGAAGGATCTTTGATCTCATCCAGCTGGTTTGCAGTGAAGGTTTTTAACCTGGACGTCTTTGAGCGAAACTGGCAGTTTGGGATGACGCTGAGAGGGACAGAGAGAAGGTCGACGTCAGGGCCGCTCATTATTCTACCAACTACACGATTTTTTTATTCTCATACATTTATATTATATATTTATATATTTGCTCATTTTTACTCTTTTTTTAAATGTTTTTTTGCAACTGTTTCCCTTCATAAATTTGACAGTTTGTTTCATTCCACCCAACAAATTTGCAAAAGTTCATTGAAACATTTTCATGTTTTTTCTTATAAATCTGCTTGTCCTGTAAATGTGACCATTTTTTCTCTTAGATATGTACAAATTTATATTTTTCTCAATTCTCTCGTGGATTATAGCTTCAGTGTGTTGTGTCTTCGCCATCATGTACAGCTTTATGCAAAAGTTCGAGTAAATTCTTATTGATTTTGTTTTACGTGACGCACACTGGAAAAATAAGCCTCCCCTAAGAGTTAACTTAATTAAAAAAACTATTATAAATGTATAACACCCTTAGCTGTTTTACATTTATAAGATGAATTTCATTTAGACTTTGAGAGTTTATATTTGGTCTATAAAGAAAAAAATAAAGCGTTTTTAATCAAATACATTTTATTTCTTAAACTGAGAGATTTTAAATAGAATCTGGCGTGAGGGTTTGACTTCTTTTACACAGAGGTTAGGTCGCTTAAAGTCTAAATTATTTTTACGCCTCTTCAGTTGAATTATTATTATTTTAATTAGCCGCAACGTTAGCTGTCATGCTAACATCTCACCTGACTTTCTCCTGGCTGTATCCGATCTTCGCCGTGTACGCTCCGTTATCCAAAACTAATGTCGCCATTTCAGAGGCGGAACTGCTCACATTAAATGCATTTATAAACTCAGATTAATCCAGAAATAAACAAAAACAAAACGCATTTCACATTTTCAGCGAGAATCCGCCATTAGAACTTTACGAACTCCTTCGGCCAATCAAATTTGTCGTCCTCTCCGTTTGTGGCGGATGGACAGCCAATCAGATCTTCACATCTTAGCCTTTACGCTTCTTTGCAGCTCGACCAGCCAATCAGAAACAATGTTTTTGACTGTGCTTTAGAAAAGTGTTCGGGTGGAAACGGCATCTTGCTTTTGTTCCGCCTCCTTTGTTCGTTAACTTTTAGTCTCTTTTGCTCTTCAGAGTGGAATTAAATGACATTAATCGGAAGTTATAAACAAAATAACCGCCCAAATACGACTTTTCCTTTAAACTAAGTGCATTTAGTTAATTAATGTCTTTCAGCATAATGTTGATGTAATTTATTTGAATATTTACATTTCATGGCACTATGGAGGCTTGGGACACACGACACGGGAGCTCCAGTTTTTCACTCCAACTTTATTCACCTCCATACATCAACTGAGCACATCGCGCCCAAACACAACAAGAACCCCTCCTCCGAACTTGGGTGTGAGTGGAACCATGTAGTGGGTCGTCGCACCACATTTTTTAATGTTTCTAAAATCTGCAGAAAAATCTTTTTCTTCTTCTTTTGCTTTCAGCTGCTCCCTTTAGTTTTCTCAGAGGACCGTCTCCTCCTGTTCCAGTATCCTCCTCCGTCACTATATCCATGAACCTTCTCTGAGGTCTTTCTCTTTTCCTCCTGCCTGCCAGCTCCATCGTCATCATTCTCTGTCTAATACAGGGGTTTCAAAGTCACAGCCCGTATACTGACATGAAGAAATAAAATGCAGTTTGGTCCTTGAAGTGACTTTTTTGTTAGGGAGGATTTGTTTGTTGTTGAGTGAAATGTTAAAATGAGTTTTTTAAAAAGCCAAAACTGATTGAATATGAAGGCAAAATGAGCCGAGAGCACAAACATGCTGTTAGTTCAGAGTCACAAACTCGTGTTTGTTTGGTGGTTCAACAAAAGGCTTCAGTTAGTTTAAGAGGAAAAATAAATCTAAATTCATGTTTGCAGTTTTGTCTTGTTATAAAATATTTGAAATTTAAACAAAACATTTTAGAAAATATTTCTGGTTTTGTTTGTTTTGTACTACTTACACACTAAAGTGGCCGTCCAATGAGACGACAGCGGCCCACAGCTCATTTCACTTTGACACCCCTGCTCTAATATCTCCATCCTGTGCAGCTCAGCCTCAGCTCTCCTCAGATGGTTGACCCGAGATATTTAAACTCTTCTTTCATTCCTCTCCTCTTCAGAGCACGCCTCCACCCACACAGGCTCTCCTACGCCTGCTCTCAGAGACTCCTGCCTGACCTCACCCGTCTCAAACAGGAGGGGGCTCAGAGCTTCAACCCATCTGTCCTGCACCACCCTTCCATACCTCCAATATAAAAACACAGTCCTCTCACTGAAACACACCCGAGCGGTTCACGTCTTTCGCTCTTTGCCCACAGAGGTTAAATGATGGCGATCACACTGAACCGTCAACTTTTCACACTCCAGCTGTCATGCAAACATAAAACACAACTGAAGCATAAATCAGGTGCAGGTGCGTCGAGCCGGCAGGTAGGCGGGCACTGCCTCGCTGCTTTATGCTCCTGAATATTTAAACCATCACCTGGCAGTGGATCTTTATTCTGTGCAGTAATAAAATGATTTCATGCAGAAAAGACAAACTGGGGACAAACAGCTTCTTCACACTGTTAACAAACACACACACACACGTTTATTGTGTTTGCATCCATAATTCTGTTGTACGCACAAAGTGCTTTTCTATTGTTTCCTGAAACGAAACAGCAGAAAATGAGCTTGATGCTTTTTCTCCTGCTTTAATCCTCAGAATGAAATCTTTGTCGTCCACGTGTGAGGACAGGACGCTCTGATGACTGCGCTCAGCTTCACTCACCTTTTTACAGGTAGCTGTCGTCATGTTTGTCCCCGAGTCACATTTACTCACAGAGAAAAACAATGAACAATGAGTCTGCTGCTGCAGGATGTGACTCAAGGAAGTGTGAAATCCTCTGTTTGCCGAGGCAGCAGCGTGAAAGAGTCGCAGAGAGTTTGTTCTTCAGTTCAAGTCAACTTTATTCATATAGTACAAACTCACAACAGCCTCAAACACCTTTTATTGTGCAGTAAAGATCCTACAATAAACCCAACAGTCAGACAGCCCCTGTGAGCAAGCACTTGGTGACAGAAGGAAGGAAAAACTCCCTTTAAACAGGAAGAGGCTTCAGGCAGAACCAGGTAACCTTCATCTAGCCTCAAAATCGTTGTCTTCCTCCAGAGTCAAAGCATCAGCATCTTCTTCATTCGGCTTCCTTTGATTTTTATTGTAAACAAACCAACAACCACGAATCTGAAAATGGGTAAGAAACATCGCACACGTGCAGACCCACAGCCCGGCAACTAACTCACTTTGTAACAACCTTAAACTCAAGAAAGGACACAAAGAAACCTCCCCAGACCTGTGTGATCCTGGCTGGTCTGACGTCACTCGTCTCTGTCAGAGTCATTCTTAAGAAATCAAAGCAACACTTAAAATCACAAAGAAACAAACTGGAAGCTGTGGAGCTGCTCTGGGACGACTCGAAGATAAAACCTGGAGATTCTGGTGCCGGTGATGGTGGCTGCAGCGCTTCAGGAGAGGCTGAAACCTTCAGGAGGTCATCGCTCTTACTGCACAGCTCACCTGGCTTCCCATCACCCTTCAATAAAAAGGACCAAATCTGAAACCTTAAAATGTCTTTTCCTGATTTTTGTTTTATTCCCAGCAGCAGACGGAGTCCAGCTGCCATGAAAGCCTCACACAGAGCAGGTGGGTTCACCTGGATTTGGTTTGCACAGCTTGCTGGTCCCAGATCAGTCTCTAAATCGCCGGCCGTGCGTCCGCAGCCTCAGTCACTCCAGGTATTTGGGGACGCAGCCCTCCAGCCCGATCATCTCGGGCCAGCCGTCGTATTTGTTGGTTGCCGAGTCGCTCTTCATGTGCTGGAAGAGAGAGAGTGAGGAGGTGAAGAGGATACAGGCAGCACGGCGCTCTCCTCGGCTTCTGCAGAGCCTTTCACGTCTGACACGTGTGCTCAGCCTGGTTTGTCTCGTTGTTGCTGCTGTAGAGCACAACTCCTCCTGAAGACTGGCTAAGAGCTCAGACACTAACAAGAACACAACAACAACAAAAGAAGACGTGGAGATCAGTTCAGGATGGTTGTGATTGGTCAGGACTCACAGCCACCTCTCCACGATCAGGGGAAACCTGACACCTGCTCCCTCAGGGATCACACCTGCGTCCCGGGTCAGGACCCTGATCCTCACCATCCCAGCATTTAACGCTTTACATGCACGAGTGCACACATTTCCACGATGAAGCCGGAGCCGGCTCAAGGCCTTCAGACTCATCTACCTTCTCAAACCTGCTCTTCCCCGTTACTCCTTTGCCACCAATAAACACCCAGTTGTCCCTGTAGCCCAGCGAGTGGATGCGAGAGCTTCCCAGTTCAGCAATCAGATTCTTGAGCTCGTCGTTCAACCTGCAGAAACACGCAGAGGGTGGAGGAGTGCGTTAACAGCTCACCTCAATATGAAGACAACACAGAGACTGAGCTGACAGCTGAGACAAAGCCTCAGAAACACAAACTCCACCCCTGCCTGTCCCGTTTTATAAAACAAACGAACACGGATACAGCATCCATGCTGCGTCTGGTCCTCGATTACTGTGCAGGAACAAGAACCCAGAGAGTCTGAGCTCCGTCAGAAGTGATCGGAGGAGGAGACTCTTACTTTGTTGAGGGTTCGTCGTAGGACGCCATTATAACGATGGAGCCCGTCTCGATGCTCTGCAGTAGCTCAATGAACGGTTTCACATCTGCAACACAAACATGATAAAAGCTCCGCCTCCAACCGCTGACACGAGTCGGCTCGGGTCGTCTTCACTCACCTCCGCTGTACGTGTCATAGTGATCCGTCTTCAGGACTTCTCCCGTTTTACCTGCAGGAGAAAAACGAAGGTGTCACCTCACACGGGATCACAGCAGAACACCAGGAGAAGCTCCGCCCATTCATTTGAGGATTGAATGCATTTCCAAAGAAAATCTTAAGACTAATTCTTAAAAAGGTTTAGAAATACAGAATAAAGCAGTCGAGAGAAAAACGAAACACCAGAAAGCAAAAGGAAAGAAGGAGCCATCGATTCTTAGTCAGCACCTGGAGCCGTGAGGCTGCGCAGGAAGCACGCTCACCGTTTAGGATAACGATGTTTATTCCTCCTCCAGCGTTGTTCAGCGCCGTTCCCAGAACCCTGAGGAGAGTCACAGTCTGCACGTCAGCACGAAGAAAAAGTTTAAAACAAAGAGATGCAAACGCGACACAACAAGCATGCGAGGTCTGATAGGACGCCAGAGAGACACGCTGAGGAGAGGAGGCAGCGAGGAAGCTCCTACAGTTTGTTTTGGACGCAGATGGCCGCGGGGACGACGTTGGCGGCGCCGCTGTGGATGTAGAAACTGATCTCATGTGCAGGACACTCTCTTGGAGTACCACAAACACCAGCTGAAGGAAAGAAAAAGACTCGTTATCATCCTCCACCTGCTCCTCTGGGTCAGCTGACGCCCCCATCAGCTCGAGTGACCTCTGACCTGAACGCTTGCTGGATATTTTGGCTTCGCGAGGGAAGAAATTGATGAGCTTGGGTAATTTATGACGCCAACCACCTGCGAGGACAGAAACAAAACGACTCATTAGATTTACAGAAACAGGTTTTTCTTTGCTTTAATACGAAACATCTGAGAGCGAAGCTGAAGGTCGACCGTCCTCGGGCGCTACAAGAACTGTGTCGTGCTTCATGCACTCTCACCTTCAAACGAGACGTTGGACTGCTGCAGGAAGACGACGACAACGATCACACACGCGGCCACCACCAGCCACAGCAAAACACCTGAGGGAGGCACACAAAGTGTCGTTAGCACGCCGTGTGAGGCGGTCGCACCTGATGAGCAGTTTCACGCATCACAGGCATGAGAAACACGTCTGACGACATCCTCACACACTCGCTTTTATCTTTAACGGTTTCTCTTTGTCAAACGATTTGGATTGTTTTGGAAAATGTTTCCAGTTTTTTTTAGAAGTAAATAAAATCAACAACCAAACCATGAAAGTCAATAAATGATAAGAACGACTTCAGATAAATGGAAAGAACCAGTGACTGCGGCTGGTTTATTACAGCCACGATAAACATGAATGTTTCAGTTTTAAATGTTTATATCAAACTAGAAAAAATTGCATTTCCTGCGAAAATGCTGTGTGGATGCCTCAACGCTGAAGATGTCTGCTGAAAAAAGCTGAAAAAAGCTGAAAAGTTGCAAAAAGTTGCAAAAAGTTGCAAAAAGTTGCATGGCAGTGAAGAAACAGAATATTCTGCTGAAAACAGGTGAAGAAGCAAAACTTTTTGCTGAAAAGTGGTGAAAAAAAATGTTGCCATGAGCAGCCAGAACCTGGCCCTCCTGGTCTCAAGGCAGCTACTCATCTCACTGAGACAAACTCATTCTCACAGAGAAGAGGTGGAGAGACTGACAATTCTGCTGAAATGAGCAGAAGCTGCTGAGATTTGTGCTGATAAGAGGTGAAAAGGCTGAAAATGTTCAGTTTTTTCTGAAAACAGCAGAAAAAGCTGAAATTTGTGTTGAAAAGAGTTAAATAAGTTGAATTGGTAACTGAAAGAAATGTTGCCATAAGTGGGATTTGAACCCGGGCCTCCCAGTCTGAGAACGGCTGCTCATCTCACTGAGCTAAAACACAGCTCAGCCCGGCGAGGAAAATCAGTAATAATATGGCAGAAATGGGGAAAAAATATTGCAAAAAAATTCAATATCTCAAAAAGTATAGAAGTTATGAGCACCAAAAGTCATAGCTGGCATTAGCAGAAAGAGCAGAATTTGTTAAAGTTTGAATGGAGAAAATCAGCTGAAAACTGAGGGAGTAGTTAATCAGCAAAAAGCGTACGGAAGCAACTGGAGGAATAATAAAGAATAAAGAGAAACAAGAACTCAATTGTGTGGATGCCTTTTGAGGCATCCACACAACTAGAAAATTTTGCATTTCCTGCAAAAATGCTGTGTGGATGCCTCAACGCTGAAGATGTCTGCTGAAAAAAACTGAAAAAGTTGAAAAGTTGCAAAAAGTTGCAAAAAGTTGCATGGCGGTGAAGAAACTGAAAATACAGAAGCAACTAGAGGAATAATAAAGAATAAAGAGAAACAGGAACTCAACTGTGAAAGGGCATCCACACAATTAAATGAACCGGACACAGGCCCACGCGCTTCGTTGTGAATTATTTCTTTGTAAATAAAACGCAATCAAATATTTGCTCAGATTATCTTGGTTAAGACGTTCGTCATCCATCATTGTGATGGCTGCCGACTGCGTTTCTTTGTGCGCGGGTGAGCTGCCCTGCACAAACAAAGGTGAGGTGAACACAGGTGTTCTTTCTCACAGATGTGCTCTCACTACAGGAAACATCTGCCTGCTGTGCTGAAGAGCGATCAGCCGAAGTTAAACTAAAACAGAGCTTTGTTTAAGCCCAACTCTTTCTCCGGGTAGTGCCCCTGAAATATTAAAAAACAGCAGCCGCACACGTGTGAAAGCCCGTTAACCTGAAGTCTGCCTGAAGCTCGTTTCTACCAATGAAAGATAAAAACGGTTTCTGCCCAACACGGAACTTTTAGGTTGTGATCTTACAAGTTTCAGAAGCTGATATGTCGGACAATGTTCGGCTGTTAAGTTGAATTTCCGGTGATTATCTCACATTTGCAGTCTGCGATCTACTGACAGCTAGAGGCGAGATTTTACACACTGAACATTTAACATTTTGGCTTCTCTCAAGATTTGGCTTTGAGGCAGAAACAAGCTTCCGTGCAGTGGGAGGAGCATCAGTATGGAGGAAGACTCAAACAGGAAGAAGATATAGGCTGTGTCCCAATTCAAAGGCTGCTTGAAATGCGGCCCTCAAATGCGTCCTTCATTTCCCTGAATTTTAAGGACGTGGCGGTGTAGACTTCGTGGCCCAACATATCCCAGAATGCATAGCGCGGCGGTGGGTGTGGATAATTTTGCCGAAAAAAAACGGCAGATGAGGGGCAGCCGAAGAGTAAACTTTAAGTAAGTACTGAATATTACATCACTTATTTATGTGCAAATGTTTAATAACGAAGAACATTAAAACATTGCTGTTGGCCACATGTCGGCAAAGTCATGTGACATTAGTGACGTTTGTCTGTGAAGCTTCTCAGTCATCCAGGTCATCGTAGTCAAAGGAGCTTGCAAAGAAAAGCGTCTGGACTTCTTTAAGTTGCTTGAAGACGTTTCACCTTCATCCAAGAAGCTTCTTCAGTTCTAAGGTCAAATGGTGGAGAGTCCCAGATTTAAACCTAGTGGGAGTTTCCCCCCACAGAGGGACAAAAGGACCCCCTGATGATCCTCTAATCGCCTGAGCCAAGGTGTGGAACTGGGTGTGGGTCCCAATCAGCCAGAGTTTCAGGTGAGCTCATTGTGAAACCTGGCCCCACCTTATCATGTGATTTCCTGAGGTCAGATGGCCCACATACTGTTTCTACATCCTGGGCCATCTGACCTCAGGAAATCACATGATAAGGTGGGGCCAGGTTTCACAATGAACTCACCCGAAACTCTGGCTGATTGGGACCCACACCCAGTTCCACACCTTGGCTCAGGCGATTAGAGGATCATCAGGGGGTCCTTTTGTCCCTCTGTGGGGGGAAACTCCCACTAGGTTTAAATCTGGGACTCTCCACCATTTGACCTTAGAACTGAAGAAGCTTCTCGGATGAAGGTGAAACGTCTTCAAGTAACTTAAAGAAGTCCAGACGCTTTTCTTTGCAAGCTCCTTAGATTAGTGACGTTTGTACTAACTTGGTTTTAAAGCCTTTACTTTAAAATATACGTTCAATAGCTGAGCTTAATCAGAGAATGACCAAAGCTCATGTAGAAACAAACAAATGAACAAAAGATTTTCTTTTGTTCATTTCTGTCAAACAAAGCTGTATGAAACGTTTCCAGCTGTTAGTATCATGGTTGCTAGGCAACCTGGGCAGCGCGACGGAGGCTAGACCGCCCGTTTCACAAGCCTCGCACTTCCGGTCTTAGCGGTCTTCGAGTACGCGTCCTTTGTGGGCCGTTAAGGCTGCAGACCCTGAATTGGGACACAGCCAAAGAGTGAAGGACGAAGCACATCAATGAGGAGCATCAGAAGCGCGCGCGCACACACGCGCACGCAGGTGAAGGCAGAAAGAAACTTACTTCCCCGGCGGACCGCGCGCTTCATCGTGCTTCGTTTCCCTGTTTGAGACACACGGGTGGAAACTTCAGGACTCGTCAGACATGCTCGTGTTCACATCTCAGCTGTGATGTTCCTGTGGGACTAAAGCTGTGGATGCGTCTCGCACACCCACCGAGTGTGCTGCCCGTCCGTGTCTTTACTTACACAGTAAATAATGCTCACTCAACTCAATGCTTCTATAAACCCGCCTGTTTTTAAACCACCTTCATCACCGATCCATGTAAATCTGACCTGCTGTGACCCAAAAAATACATCTTAATGTCACCCAGACTTCAGTCACGGCCCCAAACGGACTGCGGTTATGACAGGAATGCTGTTTATCAAGATGATGTCATTCTCAAGAGGAAGCATTCAGCCCATGTTTGAAATGTTTGGAGCCTTCACAGCAGGTTAAATACTGGAAATCACTTTACCGGCCCGAGACTCTGCACCTGAGCGCGCTCCACAGAAACTCCAAACACCTGAGCAGAGCTGTCAAAGCTTCAGTCAAATACTTCATGAATGTTTGGAAACTTGCTAAACTTGCTTGCCGGGTACACCTGCACAGGTGCTGCTAAGCTCCGTAAAGATGCGCTTTCTTCCTATTTTCACCGAGGAAAAGAAACCAAACCACACCGCACGTTACCTGTGACACCCGCGCAGGTACAGCAGCTCTTTCTCACCGTGATGGTCTGAGAAATCACGCCCCCCCCCCACACACACACACCTACCTCAGAGGAAGAAAAGGTAGACTGACCGACTCTGACGGTGAGCATCTCCAACAACGAGCAGTGCCGCCGACCGCCTCTCCTCTCAGCCAATCAGAAGCTCGCAGGTGGGTCAGAGTGCGCGTGAATAAAGCACAGGTGTAACGGTCCCACCTGTTTGACGAAGGAACGAACGGAGCTCACAGCTGTTTGTCTCACAGGTACCAACCTCACGACGTGCAGGTACAGCTGGAGCCACGCTCCGTGCACTGAGTCTGCGCAGTAACAGAAACAAACTTACCGTAAAACCAGATAAGTAGTGCCCGCTGGCGTTACTGAACACTCATTCCTGTCTTTAAAACCCGGGTTTGTATCCCTCCGCCCACCCGTGAAGTTCCAGGACCTCGTTTAGTCAAATATGTGAAAGTATGTGTGGAACAAACCCAGCAGCTCCACGCTGGTGCGGCACACAGGTGAGGGGCGGCACACAGGTGAGGGGCGTCACACCTGTTACAGCCCATCTGCTTTTCAGCATAAACTGCGTAACAGCGAAGCGTCGGAAACACGACTTTTAGTCCAAACGTGCAGGTTGCTGCTTCCTGTCCTCACACAGTAAAAACACTTTTTAATCAAAGCTGATCTTTATTTCCTCCAGGAGACAAACGGCATTTTTTACGTTTTCTATAGAAAACCTGACAGTACCAGAGGTCACGTGACCTGCAGCCTCTTTAACGCTGAGAAGCTGGAGACAGAAATTGTTCCGTTATTGTTCCTCCTTCAGCAAGTTCACACAAAACGACAGAAAAGAGCGAAACATGAGTTTTTAAACCAATCAGAACAGCTCCGCCCCCCAGCGAGGACGCTATCATCAAGATAACGTCACGGTCAGTAGAAACACATGAAACACCTGCAGGCCTACAGAAGTCCTCTCATCATTAGAATGGACCTGCCTCTATTGTTATTAACGATAAGCTGAAAGGCCTGGTTATGTAAATGACCGTGTCACGTGACATCAGACTGACCTCTCACAGAGCAGCAGACGCTTCCTCGTCCTGTCACACAGATGTAAACACACATTTGGTTCCTCGTCAATAATAAGTTCAGAAGCTTAAATGGGCGAATAAACCTGTGTAGATTACAGCAGCTCAGATTCAGCAGCTCAGATTCAGCAGCTCGGCATTCCTCACATAGCTGACCGCAGCTGTACTTATTATTTTGGCTGCTGTAACAGGAATCCAGCTTCTGATTGGTTCATTTCTGGAAGCCTGCTGAGGGCCCTGTTACCTGCCCTCTTATTTGTAACACCTGGCTTCATTTAAACAGGACATACTCGCCAAACCCGTTTTACTCACAGAGGCTTCAGTGGGCGCACGCCATGACCACAGACCTGCAGCAGCTTCGATGGCGTCTGGTGCTCGCGTCTGATTTTCATATGGAAACGACGTCCTCGGGGCAGGAAGTCACCTCAGGAGTTAAATAAAATGAAGGCACCAACTTTACTGTCCTCTAAGTGATGAACGCCGGCGTAACGCCATGTAAACATGCAATTCAGAGTAATCTGATTACAATTTACATTTTCCCATGATGAGAACCTTTAAATATTTGTGTTCAGGCTCAGAGGTAAGTGTAGGACGTGTGCAAGCGAAAAACAGAAAAGCAGAAAAGAGGCTGTAGGTGGCCACTCCTGCTCCAGGTGCAAAGGTATGATTGGTGTTTAGGTGCAGACAGGTGTGCTGAGCAGATCCTGACAGCAGCAACAAGGAAATCTGCCGAGGTCTCAGGATTCAGCTACCCTGCACCTGTACAGGAAGTTCAGGGCTGGACCTCCCAGTTTGTGTAATTAGACTGAAGTGGAACCATTTGTCCTGAAAATGTTTAGTAAAGTCTGTCGTTGCCCCTCCCCCCTCCATCACTGTGAAGAACTCTGGAGCTTTTATTTTGAAATCCAGCTGCTCAGTGCAGTTTGAGTGGCATCAGTCACAAATTGGTGTTTTGTTTTAATTAAAGGCTCCTCTGGACACTTTCAGCACACAAGCCTCATCTCACACGAGTGTGATCACAGTGAGGGATTCCCGGGAACAGTTTTCACTATTCCCGATGAACCCTGCAGAACCCTTTGAGTTCCTAAAGAGAAGAAAGAAAACACTCTGTGGCACTGAGGATGGAAACGAGTTTAACTTGATGAACTTTCATTAAACACAGAAACAAAACTCCTGCCTGACTCTGATTGTGCAGCGTTCCTGGTAACCAGTCAGCATCCCAGGAGCGCGCTTCCAGAACGTTCCCGGAACGGTCCAATGAGAACCAAACGGACTGGCCTCCGCAGTAAGGTCGTGTTCTCAGGCAGCTCCGGACCGTTTTCATCACTGCTGCTGAGCTCCGAGCGTCGCCACTTCCTCCTCTTCTGGAGCGGAGCGCCGCGCTGGCTCCTCCTCCCCCGGCCGAACAGCTGCAGCGATCCAACGGCGGCCCGACAGCCACCTGAGAACACGCCATCGGCCACACCTGACTCAGGTGATGTTTCTGATTATTATGGACCTGCACGCAGAGACGTTTGATCCCGCCCACTCAGCGAGCTCTGTCCTTCACAGAAGTCCTGTGGATCCAGAGTCTGGACCCACAGACAAGCAGGCGGTTTGCCAGCCCGCCACGAGGTCCGTACAGGGATAGTCCACGCCCCCACGCCGCGCCGGCGGTCTACATGAGGGCGTTGAGGTGCCCCGAGTGTCCCACAGAGTTCAGCATCAGCGCCCTCTGGTCCAGCACCTCCCTGTCCCGGCCCAGCGCCGCCCTCTCCTGCTCCACCATGGCTCTGTCCCGCTCCACCGCCGCCCGCTCCCGGTCCAGCCACAGCCTCTCCGCCTGCACCGCCGCCCTCTCTCTCTCCAGCGCCGCTCTGTCTCGCTCCACCATCTCTCTCTCTCGCTCCAGCGCCGCCCTCTCCCTCTCCACCATCTCCCACTCCCTCTCCAGCCCCCCCAGCGGCCCGTCGCACGTCTCCGAGCTCCGCTGGTTCTGCTCCGCGCCGTCTCCGAACGCATCCGCCGCGTAGTCTGAGGAAGACGGGCGGGAGGCCGGTGGGGCAGGCGGAGGCGCGGGGGCAGCGCGGGGCCTGTGTCTGGGGGCGGGGTCTGGGTGCTGATCGTCGTCCTGTGTGACGGGGGCCAGGAGGGGGGCGCTGCTCGCCAGCCGGCCCTCCATGGCTTCGTTCATAAGGTGAAACCACGGCCAGGAAGAGGCGCCGTCGGCCGCCGTCTCCATGCCGACAGGAGGATACTTCAGGTCCTGAGGAGAGCAGAGGATTTTAGAGACACGCAGCCACGAGCAGCTGTACCGAGGCGGCGAGTTAGTGACGCCTACCTTGTACCGCCTCTTCAGATTGTCCCACTTCTTCGCCATCTGGTAGGTGGAGACCTTCCCCTGCAGCCCGAGCTCCTTCAGGATGGCTCTGACAGGAAGTGAGGACACAGAGTCAGGAACGCCTCGCTGCTCCGACATTCACCCGCACGGGAGGGATACTTACTTCCAGGCGGCTTTGGCGGCGTTCCTCCTCCCGGTGAACAACGCCTCGTTAGCGGCTCGAAGTTTAATCATCTTCCTCGTGTCCTGGTCGGTCACTGCGGCGCACACAGGTCGACAGACAAGTTAGCAAAGATTGATTTTATGCTGCATCAGTTTAATTTCAGGTGTTTTACATTTGTTTAAAAGATTTTTACTGCTGTTATTTTTATGTTCTTGTTAATTTATTCAGTTTGACTTTTTACTTTGAATAAATATCTTTTAATTTTTGATAACAAATTTTTTATTCATTTATTTTGATTTTCAAACATATTCATAGATTTCATGTGTTTACATTTTAAACCACATTTTTATTAAATATCTGTATTTTAATACCTTCATTGTTATTATGATACTTTTCTTACTTCTGTATGTAAACATTTTGTTTTTATTTTAATCAGTTATTTTAAAGTTTTGTTTTTATTTTACTTTATTCAATTTGAATTTTGTTACATTTTTCTTTGCAAAGCTTTTCAGCGTTTTTTCTCACAGGATAAATTTCAGGTCTTATTATTGTATTTAGTTTTAACAGATGTTTGACTTCCTGTCTGATGTCGTCTTTGTTTGGTTTTTGTATTTTCTTAACTGCAAGTTATCAAAGATTGATTTTATTTTTCAATGTTTTTTGTGCTGCATAAGTTTAATTTAAGATTTCTACTGCTGTTATTTTTATGTTCTTGTTAAATTATTCAGTTTGACTTTTTACTTTGAATAAATATCTTTTATTGATATCTGAATTTTTTATTCATTATTTATTTAGATTTTCAAACATATTCATAGATTTCATGTTTTACATTTACACATTTTTATTAAATGTTTTTTCAGTATCTGTATTTTAATACATTCATTATTATTATGATACTTTTCTTACTTCTGTATGTAAACATTGTCTTTTTTTAAAAGTTTTGTTTTTATTTTACTTTGTAATTTATTCAATTTGAATTTTGTTACATTTTTCTTTGCAAAGCTTTTCAGCGTTTTTTCTCACAGGATAAATTTCAGGTCTTATTATTGTATTTAGTTTTGACAGATGTTTGACTTCCTGTCTGATGTCGTCTTTGTGTTTTCTTAACTGCAGTGATTCTTTCATGTTTTTGTACTACACAGTTTCCGTCACGTCCTGATTCTTCGTGAAGCTTTAATTTGCTCGTTGGCTGCAGAGGCTTCACGGCTTTAAAGCTTAAACGACGTGAGCGAAGCCTCGAGGAGGTTTGAGGGCAGCGATCGTCACCGGGCCGTGACCACGAAGAAATCCTCTCACTTTTATAAGTCGGGTCGGACGGCGTCGAACACTCCTCTCCGCTGGCGTCAATGTAGGTGACGTTCCCGTCGGACTCCGCGTTGTCTCCGCCCACCATGCTCTCCAGCTCCGACACGCTGCTCCTCTCCGCCATCAAACAGTCTCTGTCGGGAGGCGGGGACGAGCCGAACACGCCGTCCTCCTCGTTGGTCCAGACGGGCGTCACTCGGGGAGCTTTGCCCGTCAGACGGCCTTCCAGAGCGTCGCTCATCAGCTGGAACCAGGGCCACGAGGCCGGGTTGGTCTGACCCTCCATCCCCCGAGGAGGAAACTTCAGGTCCTGCAGACGCAGCAAACTCACGTTTCAGTGAACGCTCGAGGCGAGCAGCAGCTCGAGGCGAGCAGCAGCTCGAGGCGAGCAGCAGCTCGAGGCGAGCAGCAGCTCTCTGCGGCGCTCAGCCGATTACCATCAGAGAGCTGCAGGACGTCTAACTTTATTTAAACAGGTCCGACTGGACAAAGCAGGTTATAGGTCACATGCAGGGCACAGGTTACTGCGAGTCACCTGAGACTCATCGAACACACCGACCAGATTCAGTTACTTTAACGAACACCTGGAGGTCAGTTTAAAACACACCCCTCCGCCTGCACACGACTAACGTATCGACGGCGCCTCAGTCTTGAGTGATCCACTCACAGACTTGCGTGTCCACACCGCCCACCTGCAGGACTGACACTACAGGTGTAATTATCTCAGGAATGTTGTCACTGCCGATCAGGAAAAGCTGGATTTGTTGCACGTGTGGAAAAACGCTCCGATTAAAAGGAATGTAAACTAGCAGAACATCGACAGCAGCACTGCGAAGAAGCTGATTTCCTGGTTTTAACGCCTGAAGCTCGTAAGCGTCTCACACATTCACAGTGGAGACGTTTATCCGGCCCACAGTGCAACAGGACGGCGTGCGACGACGAGTCTCTGTAAAAACCTGACATGTCTGTGCACCTCCTCTAAATACAGGCAATTTAGTTATGGAGGACAACAGCGCCTCAGCCGAGCGCTAAAAAGGATGCGGCGGTAACACGGGGTCACATGACCTGATGCTGCTCAAACTGCTGCAGGGATCTCACCTTGAATTTGGTCTTCAGGTTGTCCCACTTCTTGGCAACCTGGTCAGGTGTTATCTTCCCTGTCAGCCCCATCTCCTTCACTATCCCCCTGCACACGCACACACAGACACACGCACACACACACACACACGCACACACACAGTTTAACAGGACCCCGACACACGCAGGAACGAGCGCGCGCACACACACGCACACACAGACACACACACACGCACACACAGTTTAACAGGACCCCGACACACGCAGAAACGAGCGCGGTGTGTTCAGCAGACGCTCGAACGCTCACCTCCACGCCGGTTTGGCGGTGTTCCTCCTGCCGGTGAACAGAGACTCGTTCGCAGCTCGCAGCTCGATCAGCCGCCTCGTGTCGTCTTCGCTCACTGTGAAAAGAGGCGATGCAAACGTTACTCTGAGGCGTTTCCTGCACGGCGTGCATGAATACGATCGGGTGACGTCGTTCGTTGAAGCTCCGAGCACAAAGAACTTTTAGACGAACCCTCGAACCAATCACATGACCTCCTGGACAGCTGATTGGCTGTGCTTTAACTTTCACTTGCACATGTTCCCTTCCTCCCTGACGCCTACATTACCCACAATCCACCCCGGCCGCTGCGCAGGACTAAGCCGCCCCCTCCGTCTCACTCTGCTGTCTGAGCTTACGTTTGTAGGTGAACTCGCCCATCCGGTGCAGCTCGCCCAGAGCCGACGAGCCGTTCTTGTCCTCGTTATCGACCAGCAGGTCCATCTCAGACTCCGTCAGGAACTCGGCCATCCCGCCTCGGCTCCGGCGGGCTCGCTTCTTGGGTGTCGGGGACAGCGACTCGCAGTCCTCGTCTTCATCCTCCACGATGGGAGTGAGGATGGGCGCGGCGCCGGCGAACCGTCCCTCCATGGCGTCGTTCATTCTGTAGAACCAGGGCCAGGAGCTGGGGTTGGTCTCCACGCCTCGAGCGGGAAACTTCAGCTCCTGGAGGAGACATGACAGGACGTCAACACTGCCACCATCTGCAATTACCCACGATTCACAGGGACGCCGCCGATTCTGCTTCGATACGTGCCAATCAATACTAACTATTGATTATTAATTTATCTAATTTAACTGAAAGACGTACAGGATTGTAGAGCTACAAAGAACACGAGTGGCCGTTATATCGTTGCAGTTCCTCTAACGCCCACTTGAGGCACCAAAACTGACATTAACAAAGAACGGCTGTCGCCCCGCCCACTGCGGGTCACGATCTGGATGGCAACGCCCCTTCGAGTCGTGGAGCTGGTCGAGCTGGAGTGAGAGGACGCACCTTGTATCTCCTCTTCAGGTTGTCCCACTTCTTGGCCAGCTGGTCTGTGGTCAGTTTGCCCTGAAGGCCCAGCTCGTAGAGAATCGCTCTGAGAAAATAACAAATAAAGTTATTTGAATCGGAGCCGAGTCCTGATTAATTTACTCAGGTTGGTTATTAAGTTGATGAGCCTGCAGCAGAGCGCCGTGAGGAAGTGATCTGGAAACATCAACATGCATCTACTGGTCAATGCTGCCCCCTGCTGGTGTGTTTTAATTCACATTTGGACAAGAGGGATCACAAAAGGTACCTTTAAGTCTTTGATCATGATCAGAAAAATAAACATTAAATGTCTGAGACGCTCTGCAAATAAAAAACTGGTTATGGACAAATCAAGTGTGTGATCATGTATGAGTTGTATAGTTTTAATGTTTTATTTGGGAACAGAATGGTGTGTATGTGTAAGTTTGGTGATGGAGTTTTTATTATGAATGAATGATGATTTTTTTTATGAATTATTGTCTATTTTTTTATGTTTAAGGACAACAGATGGAAATTAGCCTTTGGCTATAATCTGGCATGTTTACATTCATGTAATTTTTTTTTTACATTTATGTTCATTAACATGCACTGTCCTAAATAAATAAATTAAATTAAATTAAATTAAAAACAATGTAAGAAATATTTATGAAACCCTAATCTACAAAAAGTATATAAAAAAGTCCAAAAACTTATTTCTTATTAATATATTCATTTTAGTTTTGTAGGTTTTTGTAAATAAAAACAATCAAAAAGAGTCTAAATGTGCTTCAGGCACCAAAACATTTAATACTTGATGATATCCTGATTTAACCTTTAGGAGAAAACGTTCGAATTCATTAGGACCACATCATGTAATCAGAAACTAATCAGGAAGGCGGCTCTGTGGTCGGCATGAAGCTGGACACTCTGGTGTCAGTGGCAGAGAAGAGGACCTTAAAGAAACTGATGGACATTATGAACAATGTGCATCCTCTGCACACGGTCGTAAACAATCAGAGGAGCCTATTCAGCGACAGGCTGCTTCTCCCAAAGTCAAAAACCAACAGACTTAAAAACTCCTTTGTCCCACACGCCATCAAACTGTTTAACTCCTCACTGGAGGGGAGAGGGAGGGGAAACAGGGGGACAAGGGAGGGGGGGACAACTGAGCTGTAGGTGCTTTTCTACACTGTGCAATATTTGTTTTGTTTTGTCTTTTTTCTTATATTCGACTGTGCAATAATCACTGTGCAATATACTCACTCAAATGAGCAATCCTATTTATCCATATTGTATATCCTGTATCTATATATGTGTATATATGGTGTATTTATGCTTATATCCTTACTCTCATTCCCCTTAATGTATCTGTAACATGCAACTTTTTCGGTGCTTTGCTACTGGAAACTGAATTTCCCGGAGGAACCCACCCGAGGGATTAATAAAGTTTCATCTAATCTAATCTAATCTATGTAACGGAGATCAGTGGAGCCTTTGTTTACTGTGACCAGGCCACAGCTGGACGGGTGGGAAACCTGCTGTAGAGGCTTAAACTTCAAACACAACCAAAAAATGCTTGAAAACATATTTTCATGACATTAAACGGTGCGACGATCCCAGAAAGTTGATTCTGTTTCTCGCACTGAAAAACAAACAAACACTCCAACAGGTGATTTCGTCACCCGGGTGACGCATCAACACAATATGACAAATTATTTCTTTAAATAAGATCCACGTCAATAACAAACCTGAGATGACGGAAATAAAAAGACAATAAACCAGAAACCGGTTCAGACCTGGTTCAGGTGCGACTCACCTCCAGGCCGGCTTGGCTGAGTGTTTCCTGCCAGTGAAGAGCGCCTCGTTGGCTGCTCGCAGTTTGATCATCCTCTCGGTTTCTTGTTCGCTCACTGTCAACAAGAGGTGGGGGGCGGAGCCATTAAACACGCGGTCCTGTGTGAGGTGTGATTATAACCTGATGATGTCAGCCAGGTGTGTCTGCCTACTTTTATACGAGCACTCGGTCATCCTCCTCCAGCCCATCGGGATGCCCTCAGGGGGCGGAGCCTCCGTGTGAACCCCCCCATCATCCGCTGCCGTTTCGGCTGCCACCGTGTCCTCCATCTCCGTCTTGATCAGGAACTCCAGGATGTCGGTGTTCTCCTGGTTCTGATTGGGCTGGCAGTTGTCACGGTGACCGGCGTTGCCAGCGGTCTCTGGGCTCAGCACCAGGTTGCTGTTGTAGAGGCGACCCTGCATGGCTTCATCCATGATGTGGAACCACGGCCACGACTCCACAACGCCCCCCATGTGGTCCTGGCCCTGGTACGGCTGCTTCAGGTCCTGAAAGAGGAGAACAGTGACCCCTGCAGGCTGAAACAGGGACGTACAGGAAGAGCTGCCTGCAGGTGAGCGTCAGCAGAAAAACGGTTCTGCAAAGTGCGTCACAGAAAGAAACGTGCCAAATAAAAAGAATTAAACATGAAGACATTTAAAGGTCTTTTTCCTCCAGTCGACTCCCTGAAAGATTCACCAAGAAGCAGACAGACGTGCTCATCGGAAAAATCTCTTTAAAAAAAACAAACAAACACCGTCTCTCCTCATGTCTGAAAAAGTAACCGTCCCCAAAACCTGATAACTGGTTGTTCCACCCTCACCCAGACTGACTTAAGTCCAGACTCGTGTTTGCTGGCTGAGATCTTCAGCCTGCTTCACTTTGTCAAACAGCTTCTATTTAAGGGATTTCTGAGTCACCACTAGGGATGGGTACCAGGTTCTGACATAAACGGTAGTAACCAGACCGAAAAGCAGCGCACATTTCGGTGCTTTATTTTCCTGAGATGTCTATCTATCTATCTGGATTCAAGCCAATCATTTTACGTTTCCGAGGATAGTAGGCGGGTCCAGGTACGTACGTTCTTTTAGAGCAGAGCTACAGATTAAAAATGTCCAAGGCGAAGCGGTCAAAGTCTGGCTGTACTTCACAGCAAAAGATGCAAACTCAGCAGCTGCAACAAGTGCTTTAAGCTGATACTGTGATGCTGTCAAAGGAGGTAACACCTCAAATCTGATGAAACACCTGGCGACGCATAGTGTTTTTTTAAAAGCCGAGAAATGCGCCGTATTTGATAGCTTGCTGCGAGACCTCACACCGAGCACATCTACTGCAGGTGTGGTGCCTGTTATCGGACCCGGAGTTAGCAACATCCCCCAAAAACCCGAAGAGGAGAGTCCTGGCCCCTAGCCCTGCCAGTGTAGCAGAAATGATGAGGATGATGATGCAGCAGCAGCCGTTCTTCTCTGCGTGAGTAGCTTAATGTTGTTCGTGTGTAATTTACGTTGAGTAGGCTAACCACGTTATTACATTAATGCATGTAAGGTGAACTAGCAAACACCATCATAGCTACATGCAGCTGTCTTCTTGTTTGATGGCAGATACTCCCTTCACCCTGGACAAAAAGGCTAAAATGACCAAAGAAAAAGTGGGAAACAGTTAAACATGAGAGGTTTTTGGACAAAGTTTGTGTTTTTTCCATTGTTTAAGCTGCTTCCAACCAAGAGTGATACCATATATGCCCCATAGCTGCAGAAAAGGCTAACATTGTTATCTTTTTACAAAAAAACAGCTGAACATGAGAGGTTTTTGGACCAATTTTGTGTTCTCCATTGTTTAAGCACCGTTTAAGCACCGTCTCAAAAGTACCAGTTTGGTACTGGTATCGGATAAAACCTAAACGATACCCATCCCTAACCAGCAGGTCTGACAGGGATCAGGCCTGGGAGGGGAGGGGGGGGGGGGGGGGGGGGGGTAGTGACTTTCAGACATGAGGAGAAGAACAGCAGCTACATGGCATCTCATGTACCTTATATTTTGTCCGCAGGTTGTCCCATTTCTTGGCGATCTGGTCTGCCGTCAGCTTCCCTTCCAGACCGAGGCCTTTCAGGATGGTGCTGAGGAGACAGGAAGCAGGACATGAGCACTCACAGAGGCCGTGGGAACTTTATGAGGGTGCTGCGACCGGTCCTGGCCGCTGGCACCCAGATCTCTCAGGTTAAACTGCTTCTGCTGCTCCTCGGTCACCTGTCGCTTGCTCAGGTGAGTCCAGGAGCAGGCGGGCTCATACCTCCAGGCTATCTTTGCAGAGTTCCTCTTCCCTGTGAACAGGGCCTCGTTGGACGCCCTGAACTCAATCAGCCTTTTCACATCCTCTTCGGTCACTGCAGGCAGGCAGCGGAGGTCAAAGGTCAGCAGCTCAAACACATGGGACAGCACTTTTAAGGGTACAGGTACTTACTCTTATAGGAGTTCTCTGGGAAGTGAGGCAGCGGGTGGGGGGCCGGCTCCATGGTGATCATGAGAGGACACAGCTAGGAGACAAGGAAGGGAGGGAGGAAGGAAGGAGGGAGGGAGGAGGAGGAGATGCGCTGTGTTCAGGCCCGATGCTAACTACATCCGCTAGCGCATCCTGTTGCTCCTACAACGGGGCTCCTCCGTCCATCACGGGGGCCGGGCCGTGTCTGTGGGCGGGGGCCGCCGTCTCCTCCCGGTGAACCGTTAGCGGCCGGAGGCTGCAAGCTAACTCAGGCAGCTAAAGCTAAACAACAAACAGACCGCGGAGCCGGGCTTCCCGCCGCACAGAGAGACACCGGCTCCTGTTAGCTCGGCTCGGCCCCAACCTCCGCCTCCTCTCGGTATCTTATGTCACCTCCTCCGACGGGCGGAAAAGCGTGAATTAAAGCGTCCCCGTTAACGGAGCTAGCCTGCATCCCGACGCTCTGCTCCGAGAGAAGGGTACGCTCGATATCTCCACCCGGGCCTGGCCGCAATCACCTGACCTCCGGCTCGAGAGGGCGGGGTCAACACAAACACAACCAGCTCGTTTTTTCCCCGTGTAGTATTATTATTATTATTATTATTATTGCTCTTTTTACATTAAGTAAAATATGCGAGGATTTATAACATATATATGGATATAAAACAGGACTGCCTGAAACTGTAATAACTAACTTTCACACTTTAGTGGTAAAAGCTTTTAGGCAGGAAGGGGTTCAACTCCAGGCCTCGAGGGCCGGTGTCCTTTAGGTGTGTACTTGATCCAACACAGCTGATTTAAATGGCTAAATGACCTCCTCAACATGTCCTGTAGTTCTCCAGAGGCCTGGTAACGAACTAATCATTTAATTCAGGTGTGTTGATCCAGGGTGAGATCTAAAACCTGCAGGACGCCGGCCCTCAAGGCCTGGGGTTGGACACCCCTGCTTTTTTTTTTTTTTTGCCTGTCCCGTTTGGTTCTTTAGCCGTCATTGATGAGTTGATGACTGAAGGCCAACAAAGATATCCAACAGATTTACTTTACCAAGTGGATCATCACGGCTTTGATCGACTTTTGTTGTTATTATTTATTTTATTTTATTTAATTTTCAGTAGTTACAGATGGGACAGGCATGGCTGGGGAATAGGAAAGGGAGAAAGAAAGATGAAGGAACAGAAAAACAGAGGGGAAGAGGGGCAGTGAGAAAGGACACTTAAAAAGGAAATATATCCCAGATCACCTGCTTTTAGGTATTTACCACATATTTGTCTAAATTAGGGAACTCTGTCACTGAACTAACACAGCCAACTCCCTCAGCGTGTTTGTAGTCTTGGCTCATATTGCCTTCATATTAAATTATTTTGTGCTTTTTAAAGAACTTTTTAAACATTGCACTCAACAACAAACAAATCCTCCCTACGACTGGCCCCCAGGCCACAAGTTTGGACTACAGAAGCAGTATTTTAGGCTGTAAAAGCAGACAGTATCAGCTTCATATAGAATGTGCATGTACCACTTTCATTCAGGTTCATGCAGCTCAGTCCCAGAACAGGAACAACGCATTTAAAATCCAGTCTGTAACAAATGCAAATGTTCACATTAACAAGTCAAAAATAGCTTCAAGGGAAGACAGTTAAGTTCAGGACCAACATATTTAAGGAGTAATGCAGAAAAATAAGAGAAAGAATAAAAACACCTGAGGTAACTGTTTAATCGTCTGTAAGATTCTGTGTTTTCTGTAATAAATAAGTCAAATATTGTGTTTGAACTGATTTCTTTTTTGTTCAGAGCGGATTTTACCAGCGATGTTCAGTTAATAGGAGCTGCTTTTGTCTTTTAAATGTTTCATTTCACTTTCATTTATGTATAAATTTGTTAATGTTTACACACACGCGCACACACACGTTCAGCTTTAGGTTTGTTTGGCGCCTCGTCTCCTCTGCTGCCCCCTGCAGGCACCAGGAAGCCTCTGCAGCTCAACGTCAAGTTCATCACATTCACCACACCCAACACCGGAAATGCACTTTCATAATTAAATTCCTCTCATTCGTTAAAGCTATTTGAGAAGGTACCTGAACATCTTTGCAATTTCCCGTTGAGCTGAATTATTGATTAACTATATGATCAGCCTGTAATTGAGTCCAATCGATATTATACTCAGTCTGTTATAGCGCATGGTCTACGTTGTTCTTTAATAACCAAAAACATCATAAACGGCACCTTTAGTGTATTATTTTGAAAGTCCAGGCCGGAACTTCACCTATATCATGTTCTAACCTGACTCAGGTCGATGCTCGGGTGGTGCTGAGGACATCCTGATGGCTGAATGATGGAGTCCGTGCTGCTGTTCCCGTCGGTTTAAGACACCCCGCTCAGGAACACCACCTTTATTCAACTCCATCAGCTCACTCAGGTAACGTCACGTGACTCTAAGCGGGTTTGATCAGTGCGGTCATCAGCGTCACCTGCAGAGAGACGCGCGTGTCGTTATGGTGATAGGAACCAACAAACGCGAGGACATAAAGAAGGATGCTGATGCTCGTGGTGGTTTCTGTTAGTATGGAGTTAGATTCTTTTTTGTGACCAGCGTGGAAATGATGTCACCTGCAAACACCTGCAGGAATAAGGGACTGTTTTGGACAATTAACTGTCGTCATTTCCGCCTTTCTGCATCGAGAGTAAACATGGGAGAGCAGAGGTCACATCCTCCAGGCTCTCACATACATCACCAGTCAACTTAAAACAGGTCCCAGCGCTGTCTATGATAATATAATCTAATCTAATCTAATATAATATAATACAATGTAATCTAATCTAATCTAATATAATGTAATATAATGTAATGTAATATAATATAATGTAATATAATGTAATGTAATATAATATACTATAATATAATATAATGTAATCTAATATAATATAATGTAATATAATGTAATGTAATATAATATAATGTAATATAATGTAATGTAATATAATATAATGTAATATAATGTAATGTAATGTAATATAATGTAATGTAATATAATATAATGTAATATAATGTAATGTAATGTAATATAATATACTATAATATAATATAATGTAATCTAATCTAATATAATGTAATCTAATCTAATATAATGTAATGTAATATAATGTAATGTAATATAATATAATATAATATAATGTAATCTAATCTAATCTAATGTAATGTAATCTAATATAATGTAATGTAATCTAATCTAATGTAATATAATATAATATAATATAATGTAATATAATGTAATGTAATATAATATACTATAATATAATATAATATAATATAATATAATCTAATCTAATGTAATGTAATCTAATATAATGTAATCTAATCTAATGTAATGTAATATAATATAATATACTATAATCTAATATAATCTAATATGATATAATCTAATCTAATCTAATATAATATAATATCATATGATATAATCTAATCTAATCTAATCTAATATAATATAATGTAATATAATGTAATATAATATGATATAATATGTTACAGAATGATAACAGGTATAGTCAACTTGAAACAGTTTTTAAATTAGTTTTAACTGATTATTTTTGAACTGTGATAAATTATTGTTGTTTATATTTACGTATTAACAAAATAAAGAGGAAATAACACAATAATATTACAGTTATATAATAAAGATCTAACATGGCTCACGTGCACGCACATGCACGTGTTTGCAGTTTTTTATTGATTTATTTTGTTATTTAATTGAGTTGTTTTACTATTTACAGCTTTTTATCTTTTTTGTTTTTATGTTATTATTATGTTACTGTTGTGTTTTTTGTTTACGTTTAATTTAAATGTCTTTGGGATTTCAGAGATGAATCGAGTATCTCGTCTCATCAGTAACAGGAAGTAGAGAATCTCCTTACTCACCAAAAGTCCAAAGTTCAGAAGATTATTGACAAATTTCTTTTACAGTATTTATGAAATCATAATTTTTAGCCTCACTTAAAAACGATATGCTGTAAATCTGCTGTTTTCTTGGTGTTGATGACAAACCTTTCGTCAGCTGTATTTATGTTGAAGTTGTATTTTTCATGTGCGCAGCGTCATGTTGGCCAGGAAGGGCCTCCTGCCGGACGGCTTCCTGCTGACCCGGCTGGCGGAGGACCAGAACCAGCCAAACCGCAGCCGTTCGAGGTCTCAGAGAGCTCGCTTCATCACCAAGACCGGATCCTGTAACGTGGCTCACAAGAACATCAGGGAGCAGGTAGAGCGGCGAGTGTTTGGTTACGATGCAATGAAAGCTTCAGATATGCAGGACTGTTTGCTGCTCTGTGGCAGAATGGGAGCGTCTGGAGCTCCACTGTGCTTTTTATCTGTTAAACATCCTTTTACTTTGAGTCCAGAATAAGTTAAATGTTGTTCTGGGCGACGGGAAGAAAAGGTCGGGGGTAGAACGAGGAAAAAGAGAGAGAACGCACTCCACAGTCTGTTGGGTTTGCTGACGGGAGGCTTTGTGGTGTGGTTCAGGGTCGCTTCCTGCAGGACGTTTTCACCACCATGGTGGACCTGAAGTGGCAGCACTCCCTCCTCATCTTCACCTCCGCCTTCCTCTGCTCCTGGATGCTCTTCGCTATGATCTGGTGGCTCCTCGCCTTCGCTCACGGAGACCTGGAGCCCCGCGACCCCAACGGCGAGCCGGGCCCAGTCCCCTGCGTCACAGCCATCCACTCCTTCACCTCGGCCTTCCTCTTCTCCATCGAAGTCCAGGTGAGAGCTGCTTCCCGCTGATGCGGGTGTAGACGTCCGTCTTTGGTAATCCTGGATGTTTCCCATTTAGGTGACCATCGGTTTTGGTGGCAGGATGGTGACGGAGGAGTGTCCGCTGGCCATCACCGTGTTGATCATTCAGAACATTTTGGGGCTGATCATCAACGCCGTGATGCTCGGCTGCGTGTTCATGAAGACGGCGCAGGCCAACCGGCGAGCAGAAACACTCATCTTCTCCAAAAACGCCGTCATCGCTCCTCGAAACGGCCGCCCGACCTTCATGTTCAGAGTGGGAGATCTGAGGAAGAGCATGATCATCTCAGCCACCGTCCAGCTGCAGGTGACCTACAACTTCACCTGAGCTCCACAAAACCAAACCAATCCTGAAGATACAGACACAAAACTGAGATCTTCTCTTCAGGTGATCCGGCGCACGGTGACGTCAGAAGGCGAGGTGATCCCCGTGTGCCAGCTGGACATCCAGGTGGAGAACCCCCTCAGGAGTAACGGCATCTTCCTGGTGTCTCCTCTGATCATCAGCCACACCATGGAGCGAGGGAGTCCTCTCTACGAGCTGTCCGCCCAGTCACTGGCCTCCGAGGACCTGGAGATCATCGTCATCCTGGAAGGTGAGATCTTTACCTTCCTTTAGATCATCCACTGTTATCATCTTCACCCTCTCTTTCTTCTTTAAGGCGTGGTGGAGACGACGGGGATCACCATGCAGGCGCGGACCTCCTACATACCCGAGGAGATTCTGTGGGGGAGGCGCTTCGTCTCCATCCTCACGGAGGAGGACGGCAGGTACTGTGTCGACTACTCCAAGTTCGGAAACACGGTTCCCGTCCGGATGTCGTCTCTCAGCGCCAAGGAGCTCAACCAAACCAGAGGAGTCCAGGAAGGAGGGTCCGACGTCCAGCTGCAGGGGTGGGGGCTGGTGCGAGCCGGCAGAGGGGGGTTCCGCAGAGGAGGGCGGGCCTACGACAGCGCCACGCCTCAGCCCTGGTACGCCCAGTCGGAGAAAGCAGAGAAGGAGGTGGAGCAGAAAGGACAGAAAAAGACGGTCCAGTTGGAGGTGATCGGACGGCAGATCGAAGAGGACGCGCTCGCAGAGCTGAGCGACTGAACACAGCGCCCTCTGCTGTACACCCAGGTGCACTGCACTCATGTGCCTGTTAGAGCAGCGGTCCCCAACCTCAGAGGTTTCCCAGAGCTGGAAAACATTAAATATGTGTGTAGAAGACAGAAATGAACATTATTTTAAAAACACTGAATGTTATAGATGCTGTTAGTGATAACACGCATTATAAATATACGTTTACCGCATACTCAGCTAAACAGAGACAGGAAACTGACCACAACATGTTTTTGTGTCATCGTGTTCATACTGAATATTTTAATAGACTTTTAGGACACACTTAACTTGTCCTCCTTTAGTTCTACATGATTTAACAGTCACATTAAACCCTGTGTGAGTCCTGTAGACAAAGACACTCCCGTGAGGTTTGTAGCAGATCTCCTGCTGAACTCTTCTGTAGGGCTTGGATATGTATTTCAATATTTGTGATGTTTAATAAATATGTTTTTTATCATCCTTTTTGTCAGGCTTCTTTGTGCTGTCTGTGACCCACAAGCTGGATTTAAAGTGCAGATCGAGCTTTATTTTGAAAGGATTTCAGGGCAGATTCCAGGTTGAATCCTTCCTGTGAAGAAATAACTGCTTTGTCTTAAGATATCATCTGAAACTCATGTTGAGCTGGGCTTTCAGTTCATGTAGTACCGCTCTGTAACACTAGATGGTGCAATAGACCAGTGAGACAGCAGCACACACAACGCATGATGATGAGTCACAGTACGAAGGGAAATGATTCATTTAATACTTACAAACGAATGATTTGTATGTACTCACATGTTTGTGCTCTGACCCTCACATGAATACACGTATATATATGTGATCTACTCCACGACAGAAGTCATCAGTGAGACGCTGTAAGATGAAACTGCAAGGAGCAGAACCCTCCACGGAGGAGACTAGACTCCAGGATCAAGGTAGCTCAGAGGAAAAGTAGCCGACTATCGAATTTGGAGAAAGGTGCGATGTAGAAGGTGCCTACGCAGTACAGCAAGCAGTAGCGGTTTTTGATACGGGCGGTTGCCCGGGGCGGCATCGTGGTCGAGACGACGAGGCTCCAGTTACAGCAGTGCAAGTAAACCAACAATAAATATAAGAGGAGTAAGAACATAAATATACACTTTAGGACTCGGGGTAAAGGGACCAATAACAGTTAACCAGAAATGCACCTTAGACTGCACACTGAGCTCTTTACACTGTATCAAAGTGTCACATCTTCAGTGTTGATGAAAAGATAAAACAAAATATTTACAAAAATGTGTGGCGTGGACTCACCTTTGTGACATACTGTTTATATAAGCTCGATGACTAATGAACAGCTGGTCATCGTTATCAAAAGTTACTGCAGTTTGAATGCTGTTATTAAGAAGTCATCAGCAGTGCAGCACATTCATCACATCACGGAGCTCATCAATAAATCAGTTTATGCTGAGAATAATCTCCCTCCACAGAGGGACTATGTAACAGGCGGACAGTGTTGGTCAAGTTACTTGAAAAAAGTAATCAGTAACTAATTACTGATGACTTATTTTCAAAAGTAATGAATTACTTAGTTACTTAGTTACTTTTTAAAAACACGATTTCCAACCTGAATAGGTGATAAAGTGATAGATCTTTCAGCCCAATTCTACTTTTTCTACATAATCATCATACAAAATGTAATCAAATGGAAAAGTCTCTTTTTAAAACTTGTTTTATTAGTTTTAATCTTTTAACTTTATGCATCAAGCAAACATTTAATTATCTGCAACATTCTCTGACTGGAAGAAATTAGTTTAACATTTAAACTTATTTTCTGCACATTCCAGCACATAAAATAAAATATTTTGTGTGTTTACACTCAGTCTTTCAAATAGATGCAAGTAAAACACAGCAGAAAATAAATAAAGTCAAAGACTAGCGGTCCTGTTGGTCTATTTTCACCTGTAAAGCAGGAGTAGGGTAGGCGGAGGTTTACCCTGGTGCAGGTGTGCAGCGGTCAGTGGAAGAATCCGCGAGTTTCTCTGTGAGTTTCCCATTACGTCGTAGCTACTCGGTGCTTGCTCGGAAGTTTAGGGTTTTTTTCTCTGTAAAAAGAAGTTTTCTTCCCACGCACAACGGACACTAATGTTTTTGTCACTTTTTATGGAATCAAACTCAAAGTAAGGTCAGTACTTCCACGCTTTAAACGCTGCACGCTCATACTCTCTCTGCACTCGATATATGATCCATTGTTGATCTGCACACAGCTGTTGTCACGAACGTCGCACTCGCTTACGTCACTGTCATGAGACATTCTCGCAAAAAAATCACGGTTTTAGTAACGCAGTAACGCAGCGTTCCTACGGGAAAGTAACGGTAATCTGATTACTGTTTTTGCAATAGTAATCCCTTACTTTACTCGTTACTTGAAAAAACTAATCGGATTACAGTAACGCGTTACTGCCCATCTCTGCTGGCGGATGAATCTATGTGTTTTTGTTGAGATGTTTAGGTGTTCTTTTAAAAAAAGAAGAAACACAATTTTTAAAATATTTTTTCTCTCGTATTTATTGTTAAAATTGCAGAAAGTGAGAAATCAGCTAAAAAGGTGAAAAAGCTGATTTTAGTTTTTTTACATTTGCTTTAGTTTGTGTTAGCTTTGAAAGATGAAATCAAAGGCTGTATATAAAAGATGCATGCTGGAGTGACATCACCTGTTGGTTAGTGAGGGCCTGTTTGTGACGGTTCAGTCACAGAACCTGAACCTGCCACAGAGACCATTAACGAGTTTACTGAGCTGACAGGCGCCCCCTGCTGGTCATTAGAAAGAGCAGGTTGAAGGACTTTAGCTGTTCAGACATCCATCGACTTTATACAGTCTGTGGCTGAAACACTGACGTGCTGCTTCACATCCAGCACCACCAGACGCTCAGCAGAGACCCCAGCAGAGCCACCAGGGGCGTGACCGCGGTGCAAGCGGTGCCGGAGTTGCACAGGTTGCTGCTGCAGCATCGGTACGTGAAGGCGGAGATGGCCGGGAACATCTGGCTGAGGCGGGAGTTATCGCAGTCCGTGTACCTGATGCACTGACGGATGGTCTTCCCACCTGGAAAACCAAACACACGCACAGAAATCTGATTGGCTGACAGAGAAAATTCTGAGTGGAGCTGAAAAAGAAAAGTGCGTCCGTCATTTTTAAGATTCAGCATCAAAGTAAAATGAGCCGACTCAGCACTAATAACACAGGAGTCTTAGCTCTGAGCTAATCTGGCCAGTCTCTGAACCAGGAAGCTAACAGGAAGTGGTCAACTCTGGGTTAAACTGACCTCTCTCACTCAGAGAGATGCACGAGTCCTCATACGTGCACTCCTGGACGTTCTGGCAGCGTCCGGTGTAATCCTGGCACTTATAGCAGCGAAGCCCAGAACCTGAAGGAGAACAAGGAGAAGGAGGAAACAACACGTCAGGTTTTCATGTTCTTACTATTTATTCACCAATTCATTAATTATATATTAGATATATTGAATAAATCCCCTAAAAATCCTCCTGGCTTCCCACAGACTGTATATAAAGATGGACAAAGCTTCTAGGTCTGAAAGGTGAAGCCTGCATTACTGCTACTGTCCAGCAGGGGGCGGCTCCTAGAAGTGTGTTTGGACACAAGTGTGAGAGAAAGGTCCAGTCAGTGTGTTTTTATGGTGAAGAGTTTATAGTGTTGTGGAGTCTGTGCCACGTCCACAGTCTGTGACACCTCCGACAGCGATGGCGATCTACTGACCTGCTTATGTGGAGGTGTGGAAGCACCACGACGGGCAGAGCGCCTCCACCAAGTACCTGAATCCACGAGTCTGAGCTCTCAGAGCCGAAACGTCCTTAAAATCGACCTTCACTCATTCCAGACTCACAAAACGGAACAAATAACACAATTTAAAACCAAAACCAGGCTCAACGCCCTGATGACGCGCAGCTATCTGAGGTTTCTGTAACCACGCTATAATCTCAGGCGTACACAGGTGCTCTGAAGGATGTGGATGTTCACTCTGTCACTGATCTTAACTAAAATGTTCTTTATCTCTGACCACATCACACACAGGAACAATATTATCTCTCAGCTCTGGAAGTCTTTGACGTTCACCCTCATTGGTCGTCACGGCGCCACACCTCACGCCACGCTCCACAGCATGAGCAGGACCGATGATCTGCACACAGACACACTGAAACACGACCGAGCCTGCAGCCGGGCACACAGCGTTTCTGACTCATAAATAAAACCATTTATTCTGGCAGCGCTCGTCCTGTGAGCGACACGAGGCTGACGTGATCGCACCTCTCGCTGTCGGCCTATCAGAGCTCTGTCCATGAAGATCGAACACAGCAGCAGTGTGTCTGACACCTTTACGTGTCCTCCTGTATTACTGAAAGAAAACTCTGAAGCTGTCTTCATATTCAGGTCCAACACTTCCCGTCTACACTTCTACACCTGCTTCTACGTAGCTTCGTCTCACCTCATGTAAACATGCGAATGACAATAAAGTTTTCTTGAATCACTGATATTCTCAGCAGAACATTTTGAATTTGAGAGCAAACACAGGATCAACATGTTCAGGTGCAGCTCTGACTTTTCCTCCTCTGGTAAAAACGATTAAATCTAGTTAAAGAAAAACATTTGAGATCTGGAAAAGCAGAGTTTTGACTTCAATCATTTACAGCAGGAAGTGATCTGGGAGGTGACATCAGCAGGTGTCTCCCAGCGATCGTGGCTTCACACTCTGGCGGGTTTATGGCGAGGAGGAACTGTGACTCACCCACGCGCAGCGTCCCGAAGCAGAGCAGCAGCAGCAGCAGCTTCATGTCGTCTTCTCCCTGCAAACGAGAAGCAGAGCTGAAGTCCGATCTGTTCCTCCGCCGACCCAAACTGAGAAACGCTCTTTGTCCGGCGCACCACAAAGACTCGCTGTCTGCCTCCCCCCCCCCCGACAGCCTCCAGCCTCCGCCTCCCTCTGAGTGTCATTATGGACGTGTGCACGCCGTCCCCCCAGTGAAATCTAAATTACTCCTGTTATAACCTGCAAACATCTGAGAGCACCACAGACGCTCCTCCTGCTCTGCTGAAGCTCTGCGCTCGCTGGACGAGTCACGGCTCAGCATCTTCCCCTAAACCCTGTGAAGCACCTATCGTGCCTGAACTGAGTCACTGAAAGCAAAAGTAGAAAGGTCAAAGGTCAAAGGTAACAAGTGTAACCTGAAAGCTTCACCCTGAGGTCTGTCAGGTGGCAGCGCTCCCTCTGCAGAGTCAGGATGCTGCAGGAGAGGATGGCTTCGAATTACACGACCTTCACGTCTCCAGTCAGCGAGCAGGAAGTGAGGCGACGTGTGAGCCGCAGTCACTCACAGCCCGTCCTCCCCGCCGGGCCGTGGGAGGAAGCGGCGTTGGTTTGGCATGCGAGTCTGTTTGTAGCTGCAGACGCCGCGGAGGCACCAGAGGCGACCGAGTCGCCGCATCCCGACCTTTAACACAAGGCCACTTTTCAACCCGGTGCCCTTTGACCCTGCGAGCACCGCGACGCAAGACAGCTTTTAAAAAGTGGAGAGAGATCGAGCTCAGGAAGCACACGTGAGGGAGCCAATCAGTGTTTGGCGTGTTAGAGCTCCACCAATAAGACTCAGTGTCCTTATTCTCCTATTAGATTGTTTTATGTGCTTTAATAATGAAGGCTTGTAGAGCGAGGCCACTGTTGACTCACTGAGTGCTCGGCCAGACTGAACAACAGGAAGTCTTAGTGCACAGACATATTAATAGATAAACTTTCCATATAAGCCGTGTTTGAAACTGTGACGTCTGAAGCACAGAAATAACATCATATAAGACACGAGGAGCTAAAAATGTTAGAGCTGAGCAGCTCTCTCTCTCTCTCTCTCCTCCTGAAGATGATTGAACACAAAGAAATATAAATGTTTGAACACGATGAGTCGTTTTCTCTGTTCTGTCACGAGGACAAAAGACTCGTTAACACGGGGACGAACTGCACGCTGGGTCTCGTTTACTAATGTTGACGCGCAAACAGAAAAATGAGTTTATTCAATATAATAATGGATTAAATTTATAGAAGGTGTTTCTCACTCACTATGTATTAACAGACCTCTCTGCACTGAATCATATCTGTTATTAACCTCTGTCTCTCTTCCACAGCATGTCTTTATCCTGTCTTCCTTCTCTCACCCCAACCAATCACAGCAGATGGCCCCGCCCCTCCCTGAGCCTGGTTCTGCCGGAGGTTTCTTCCTGTTAAAAGGGAGTTTTTCCTTCCCACTGTCACCAAAGTGCTGCTCATAGGGGGTCATATGATTGTTGGGTTTTTCTCTGTATCTATGAAGCGCCTTGAGGCGACATTTGTTGTGATTTGGCGCTATATAAATAAAATTGAATTGAATTGTTTGTAAATCAGAGTCATTGGGAACCAGCAGCATGGTGCTGCCTGCACTCAGCCCCGCCCCCTTCCTCTCTGTGAAAGCAGTGATGATGAGGTGAGAGAGAAACGATGGATCTGAAGCCTCCACAGTGTTTCCACAGGAAAAAATGATAAATGAATAAATAGATTTTTAAAAGCTGACTGAGATGAAATAATCTAAAAAAAAAAGAAGAAAAGAGGTGAAGGATCATGTGATCTAGTTTTGTTTTTAAAGGCGTGGCCGGGCTGCCGTCTGAAGCGTGAAAGGACCCAAAATAAAGTTCCTGTTCGCCGCTCTGACGTCACAACAGACGTAAAAGAAACATGGCTGCCACTTTTACACAGGTTACCTTAGACAGAAAGTCCTGTTTCTGACCTCTGTTTGACAGCCTTAAAGGGGTCAGAGGTCACAGGAGTGTGATCAGTTTACTCTATGTGCTCAATCTTCACTTCACAGAACAGAGCGTCCTCTCTGCTGGGTCTGGGGGGACACAGAGGCTCCATTATGGCGTGGGTGTCCATCTTTAGTCCCGCGCTGTGTTTCACACCAACCCTCGGCTGCCAGCTTCGAGTGGCTTCAGTCGAAACGAGTGTTTGGACAAAGGCGTGTGTGCAGCTTCAGGCGGCAGCTGGACGTCGCACAGTCGCCCCTCTAAGAGCGGTGCCGCGACCCCCAACCCGAGCTGCCTTACACGATAGCGTCCGCGCCGCTGTTTCCAGCAGAGGTCGGAGTCGTGCGTTGAGCTGCAGCTGAAGAAAAGCGGCGCTCCCAGGACTGCGTCAGGATCTGTGTAACAAATACCTGCAGCGGTGTCAGGCGTCCATCGTTTAAGTACAGTCTACGTTTCGCTCCCCTCGTGTCTGACTGCAGGTGATGTCAGCAGCCGCAGACAAAGCGCGCTTCATTCGCTGACAAAGACGTCACAGTGAGCCGGCGTCCAGCAGCGGCTCTGACTGGTGTCCAGCAGCGGCTCTGACTGGTGTCCAGCAGCGGCTCTGACTGGCGTCCAGCAGCGGCTCTGGCTCCTCTGACGTGGAAGCGCTGGCAGCGTCCGGTCGCTTCCTGCCGCCCGGGAGCGGCCGGACAGCTCGGCAGGAAAGCTGCTTTCTCTGTTTCCAGGAGACGGAGAAACACTCCAAAAAATCCAGGACAGAAACTCAGACTCTGACCTCTGACCCTTCACCTCCTGCTGTGTGCTGTATATTAAAGATGGAAGTCCCTGTAGTTCTTTCTTTCACAGAGAACAAAGACGCCTTCGCGTCACGTTCTGTAGTCCGTCTCTCTCGATCTGTACGGCACATATCTGTGATATCTGTGGCTTCGCTCTATAAGCCGGACGAGTTTAATAAAAACATCAGGAGCAATAAGACAGGTGAAAGCAGCACCTGTTCAGATGGAGACTAAACAAAGTCAGGAACTGTGGAAAAATATGAACACTGAATTTAACAGAACATAATAACATATAATTCAGGCTTGTTTACAAACTCTAATGTTAGATCTACAGGACACATTGTGCCCTAATAGCGCCCTGTCAATATCAAGGCCATCTTATTTTGGATTTCAAAGTAAAAGCCCTGTGAATTTTCATTATTGAACTACCCCTTCAGTGACTTCAGAATGCTCTTAAGAGCAAAAGTCATATTTCCAAAGACTAGTTGATTTACATCAACACCATCCAACCACAGAAAATTTGAAATTGCCCATATTTGACTTACTCGTCTAAGGATTTCAAAATTCTTGTTTCCACAGGATAATTTCACTCTGTATTTACAGTATACAGCCCCACAGTGACACCATGTCAATATCAAGTCAGTCTGATTTTACTTTCCAAAATAAAAGCATTTTCAAATTGCCCATATATGACCTACTCTTTTAACGATTTCAAAATGCTTTAAATAGAAAAATTCCAGTTTCCACAGGATAATTTCACGTTAGATCAACAGTATACAACCGCACGATGTTACCATGTCAATTTCAAATCAGTCTGATTTTGGCCTTCCAAAATAAAAGCCTTTGCAAATGGCCCATATATGACCTACTCTTTTAGCGATTTCAAAATGCTGTTTCCACAGGATGAATCCATGTTAGATCAAAAGTATCCAACCTCGCCATGTTACCATGTCAATTTCAAGTCATTCTGACTTTGCCTTCCAAAGTAATGGCCTGTTGAAAATGGCCATAATTTACCTAACTTTCAGTGATTTCAGAATGCTCTAAAAAGGAAAGTTTCTGTTCCCACAGGATAATTTCACTTTAGATCAACAGTACCCAACCCCATAGTGACACCATATCAATTTTGAGTCAGGCTGATTTTGCTTTCCAAAATAAAAACCTTTTCAAATTGACCATAAAAGATATACTCTTAACGATTTCAAAATGCTCTTAAATTGAAATTTGCTGTTTCCACAGGATAATTTCACTTTAGATCAACAGTATCCGACCCCACAGTGACACCATATCAATTTTGAGTCAGGCTGATTTTGCTTTCCAGTATAAAAGACTTTTCAAATTGACCATAAAAGATATACTCTTAACAATTTCAAAATGCTCTTAAATTGAAATATGCTGACAACCAACCCCGACAGTAAAACCATGTAAATTTCAAGTTGGTCTGATTTTGCCTTTCAAATTAATGGCCCGTCGAATTTGCCCATATGTGATATACTCTTTCAATTATTTCAGAATGTTTTAAAAATGAAAATTGCTGTTTCCACGGGATAATTTCACTCAAGATCGACGATGTGTGTATTCTGAAGTCACCAAAAAGTATGGTCACCAACTCCACTGTTAGATAATATGCATTGATATGTGTTGGCATGAGCTGGTATTAATTCATGGAAGCTTGAACTTTCCATTTAATGCCACTCTGAAGTTATGGAAAGAGAAGCTCCTATAAACAAAGTCAAAAGGCTTTTACTCTGAAATGCAAAACAAGATTGATTTGAGATTGAGATGTTACCACTGTAGAGGTTGTGTATGGTTTGCATGAACTCCAATTGTCCGCTTCAGGACACCTACACCAGGAGATGCCGGACTAGAGCAGATGCTGAAGGACCCGTCACATCCTGGCAACAAACTGTTCCAACTTCTGCAATCTGGTAGAAGGTTCCTCATCATCCGGGCAAGGACAGAGACTCAAGAGGAGCTTCTATCCCCAAGCCATCCAGGCCTAAACACACACACCCGCCCTCTCACATCATCTATAACTGACTGAGACAGGACTCTGTTCCAGACACTCTAAACCCATCAGCACAATGTACATTTCAAATTCCTTTAATTTTAAATATGTTTATATTGTCTATTCTGTAAAATAGTCAGATGTCTATTCTTATTAATGTACAGAATTCACCTGCTTGCTGCTACTACTGTACATTCACCCAATGTATGTGTATATATATATATATATATATATATATATAATGTTCTTCCTCCCCCCACCATTTTTGCACATGTTGAGGAGCGTGTCAGGCTACATTTCACTGTGTTATACTTGTATAACTATGCAGGTGACAAATAAAGAACCTTGAACCTTGAACCTTGAATTACTTAGTGGGAACAGTAATTGTCCTGTTAACAGCATCAGCGTTTAATTATTAAAAGTACCTCACAAACAATTATAATCACGATATTGAGGTGATAAAACTGTGGGGTTGTAAACTGTCAATGCAGAGTGAAATGATCTCGTGGAAACAGCAACTTTGCTTTTAATGGGATTGAAATGGGTGAAAGCAATTTCAACGGGCCATTACTTTGAAAGGCAAAATCAAGGCGACTTGAAATTGACTTGATATCCCCGTGATAGTGTGCACTATCGATCTTGAGTGAAATTATCCCGTGGAAACAGCAATTTTCATTTTTAAAACATTCTGAAATAATTGAAAGAGTATATCACATATGGGCAAATTCGACGGGCCATTAATTTGAAAGGCAAAATCAGAGCAACTTGAAATTTACAAGGTTTTACTGTCCGGGTTGGATACTGTTGATCTAAAGTGGAATTACCCTGTGGAAACAGCAATTTTCAACTTAAGAGCATTTTGAAATCGTTAAGAGTATATCTTTTATGGGCAATTTGAAAAGTCTTTTATACTGGAAAGCAAATTCAGCCTGACTTAAAATTGATATGGTGTCACTGTGGGGTTGGATACTTTTGATCTAACATGGATTCATCCTGTGGAAAAAGCAAATTTAAATTTAAGAGCATTTTGAAATCATTAAAAGAGTAAGTCATATATGGGCCATTTAAAAAGGCTTTTATTTTGGAAGGCAAAATTAGACTAACTTGATATTGACATGGTGTCACTGTGGGGTTGTATACTGTCAATATAGACTGCGACTAGTCTGTGGAAACGTGAATTTTCCAATCTGAATTAATTGAAAGAGTAGTTCAAAAATAAACATTCAGAGGGCTTTTACTTTGAAATCCAAAAGGAGATGGCTTTAATATTGACATGTTGCTACTAGAATAGTAGGGTATGTCCTTTGTATCCAGCATTAGAGTGTTCAAACAAGACCAACTGATATTTGTGAATGTGCTCTTAATTGACTGAAGTTGGCTTTTATTTAGAATTCATGCTTCAGGAGCTTTTATTTTGAAATCAGGTTTCCACGTCTTTTGCCATAATACTTCGAATACACAGGAAGTGGAGGCTGGCTTGACACCAGTGAGCTCAGCGGGTTTAAACACACAGCTCGTCTGTGACCCGAGAGCTGAGGTTCAAAGGTCATCCGATAAACTGCACGTTTAAAGCACGTTCACATGTAACGTCCTGATTTTGGAATCAGCTCCTGGAGCTGTGACGTCCTCATCTCGTTTTTAATGTTGGCAAACTTCCTGCAGCGCAAGCCGACGAGCACCAACTCAACTTGGTACAGGTTAGGTGTGGCTCACCGACAAACCGGAACACACACACACGTTTTCATATCTTAGTGACGACATCTCTTTGACATAACCCTTCCCTAGCTGATTGCCCAACCATCCCAAACCAGTGTGAAACACGGCTCGTGGGGACGGAGCTGTTGGTCCCCACAAAGGTATGTAAACACGGAGACTCACACACTGAGTTCACGTAAAATGCTCACAAACAGCTCACCTGTAGATCCCGATGACGTTTCAGCAGCTTGCAGTGACGTCGCAGTTGTCTGAGTGCGCACACAGATAATTAGCCGAGACGCAACGCAGATCTGTCCGGATTAACTCGGTCGTCAGAGAGTAAAATGACCTCATTGTGCAATCAGTCCACTACTGGTTCACAGCCCCGCGGCACTCTGGGAAATGCAGTGCCGGGTAATTACAACATGAAAAAGCTTTTTCTTATTTTTGTGGCTTTAAACAAACAAATAAAGAAGATGCGTTGTCTTTGCTTCATTTGCTCTTTTTACTAGTTTATAAATATTTATTTTAAACTACTGAAAACTTCAGCTAACACCATCATCTGATCAGTTCATCCAAACAATAATAATCACAGAGCACCTACAGTATTAGTAAAAGCTGGAAGCTGAGTATTAAAAGAAGCATCTAATACACCGAATAATGTATAAAAATAGTAACATCCCATCAATAAGACCCAACGTCTGCTAATTAAATGTTATTATGATGTATAAGATGAGTACGGAGCCCCGCAAGGGACATTGGAGAAAAAAAGATGAAGATGAGCAAAATTCATCTTCATCTTTTTTCCTCCAATGTCCCTTGCGGGGCTCCGTAGATGAGTATTTAACTCAGATTGCAACTGAGAGCATTAAATAATAATTTGCAATAAAGTAATTTACTAACTCGCTTTTTAATTTAGAAAATATTAGAAAAACACAGAAAAAAGAATTAAATTAAAAAAAAATATTTTTAAAATTTTACTGGTGAAAATAAACGTTTAATGAATAGTAATAAATTTCCCCTCAAATATTCAAATAACATTCTTACACAGATCAGAAAAACATGTCCAAAGATTTATTTATTTTAATTACTAAAAGATAAAGCTGACTGTTATTGATGCTATATGACCAAAAATATTCATTCAATTTTATTTGTATTGCACCAAATCACAACAAGCATTTTATATTCTCAGGTAAAGACCCTGCAATAATAATGAGCAAGCGTTTTGGCGACAGAGAGGGGCGGGGCCATCTGTTTAAATCTCAAATTCATGAATTATCAGAATATGTAAGTAAATGTTTTCTGAAAAATTTACGAAAAACATTTTTTAAATGGTGTAAATAATGTTGTATGAAAATATGAACAATATTCATGAAAATATATATTAAATATAATTCTATTCAATCAGACCACAAGAGTCGCCCCCTGTTGGCTTCTCTGTAGAACAACAGCTGCATCCATCTTTTAACTACAGCCTGAGAAAAACGACTCAAACTATGGAGGACTGAAGATCAGCTGCTCACATTTATGAAGCAAAATTATTTTTAAAAATGAGAAATTTCTCAAAAATATGAATTTAAATTCAGACAAATATAAAAAATAAAGTCAGGCCGATCGTTCCCATCATGTCATTTTTATTTCTGCATTAAACATGAGCAAAAAAACCTTTATAATAATTATAAAACACTTAGGAAGGAGCTGAAAGCAGCGGTCGATCATGCAGCTGTGAAAACGCCTCTGAAGCTTTGGCCGAAGCTGAACTGCTCCTGCAGAACATCCGTGGAAAATGGCATCAGGAACATAAAACGGATCATTGGCTGCACTAAAGACTGAACAAATATGGCAAAAGTACAGCGTGGCGTCGCAGGATAGCACCTTTTTCTTCGCATTCGATCATTTTGGCACAATCGTCCAATTCAAGAGAAAAACACTGTCCTGTAAAAACAGGCTCGGCAGCATTTACAGTATGTACAGTCAGCACAGCAGAGACCGTGTGCAGCAGGGCATTTCTAATAGAAATATAAAGCCTTTATACATCCTTACACTCCAGCTTTTCATTCCTGTCAGGCACAACACTGAATAAGCTGGCAGATGAGCTAAAGCAGAGAGCAACGATTGTTCCCGATGTGAAACTGTCTGTTATCGTGGCAACAAGCGCTTCATTATCACATGGAACAAGCGCAGCTCAGAGCGGGAGGCTCCCAGCCGAGCACGGACACGTGAAAGCAACACAACGGCACACGCCGTCGCTTGTTTTTGTGCTTCTTGTTTCGCCGCCTCCCTGTGGACGTTTGTTTCTTGGTGGTGAGTCTGTGTCTCCGTGGAGGTTGTGGTTCTCTCAGCCTTTTTGGCGTCGTTTTGCATCGATTTGGGACGTTTTGAAGCACTTTGCGGTCGTTTTTGTTCAGTTGGGTCGAGATTAGGTTGCAACCCATTCACACAGAGACCAGAACACCATCGCAGTCAGATCAGGCCTCGTGCAGAGAGTCTGACTCGGAGTTCGTCTTGTTAAAAGGTCATGTGACATTATCTCTGGTCTCCAGAGACCTTCATCTTCATAACGTGTTTCTGTAGCTCCTTTAAATGCAGCTGATGATGAGCTTTCGTACGTTCACGAGCAGAACGAGCAGACTGCAGGCTCAGTCGCCGTGGGCTCTCGGCTCGACCACCTTCGATTTGTCCAAAGGTTTCACGATCCAAAGTTTGGACCCGTAAAAGGATTGCTGTGAAACTTTAGCTTAATATGTTAAATATTTATTTTCACCCACTTTAAGGGTTTTATGTACATTACAGCTCCATCCATGCTGCCAGTCAGCTGCTGATCCTCTGCTTGTCTCCAGCAGTTTTGGTGTTAAGGTGAGAGTTGGGTTGGCGTCTTGTATCCGACTGCCAATCATGTGAAATGAGCTAGAAATCCCCTTTTCACAAGTCTTAATTGTTTTGCTAAGTTTATTTCTCATATGAAAAGTTTTATGTCATTATGTCTGTGAAGGTTCTCACCAGGTCACGGTCGTCTCAGGAGCTCGCAAAGAAAAGCGACCGGCCTCCAGGTTTCTTAACGACATTTTACCTCTGAGAGCAAATGTTGGAGAGTCCAACTACTTGCATGTTTAACATTTAACAGTTGTGGAGATCCTCATATTCAAACATGGCCTCAGATTTCAAACTGCAAAAAAAGATAAAAGCTGCTGGAAGTAAGTCTGCAGAGCTGTTTTTAAAATTCTTGAAACACTTTTGATGTATGAAGCTAAAATTTCACAACAAGCATTTTGGCGGCCGTGCAGAAAGTGTTCCCAGAACCTGATGACTGAGTGAGCCAAAGGCCACTGAAGGTTGAGACGCGCTCACATGGCTCGTTTGGGTTTTCTTGAGTTTTTAGTGGAATTTTTGGGATGTTTGATTTTCTGCCTTTTCACACCGATTGGCTGCTTTTGTTCTTCCAGCTGAATTTGGTGGCAGTAATTGTGACGTCACGGCTTTTCTGAATTCAGCGTCTACCCTTGGACTTGCATGTTACACATCAGGGTAGAATTCTGCGTTGACGTCAACGCTGTGCAGCACGCATTTCTGATCAGACGCCGACATCCTGTTCAGCACCTCAGCCGAGAGCGAGTAGCCGCTGCCGGACTTTTCCTCGAACCAGCTGTCCAATGCTCGCTTCCCGTCAAAGTTTGCGATGGGTGGTCCGTTAACAGCCACGGTCAGCAGATCGTTCATCTGTTCCAGGGTTAGCCGGGAACGGTTGTTCTTGCACACTTTCTGCAGAGACCCTCGGCCCTTATCGCAGCAGGCCGTGGAGCTGGGCAGGACCCTGACGACCTGCACGATGCGGTTCAGCAGCGGGAAGCGTTGCTTGTACCTGCAGATGTGGCCGATCACCTCTTTAAAACCGTTCATACTGTAGTAGTCTGCTTTCAGGTCCTTCCACTCCACCACCAGGCTGCCTCTGGCCTCCGTCTGGGAGACCTCCTGGCCCGCGGTGGGAATCGATTCCAGATGGTTGAATATAATCTTGATTTCCTCGTCCCCGTAGGCTTGCAGGTCCTCGTGGCTGCTGGGCCAGGTGGACAGGTCCAGCACCTTGCAGGCTTTGGCAAACGAGCAACTCTGCAGGTCCAACCTCTGAGACAGGATGCTTTGGCTCCTGTTGCAGATCTTTTCTCTGATGGACTGAAACTTGGACTCTGCAACGCGCAGGTTCTTCAAGGCAACTCCGTTAAAACTTTCTCTGAAATTTTCCTCAAACTCCTGCAGATATTCTCCGGGGCAGTCCACCAACTGGCCTATCTCCTGAATGGCCTCCTCTATCTTGGCCTCCACCTGCGACACCAACAGGTACTCTCCCTGAAAGGTGAAGGCCAATCGTGACAGGATCGCTATGATGTCGAGCAGGAAGTAGATGAGCTTCACTGACTGATAGTCCATGAGGAACTGGAGGAGGGTGAGCGCGATGGCCGCAGCGTCAGCCCTCTGTGTCTGGCTACTGATCTCCTTAAGGTGTGCAACGACCTCCAGGTAATCCTTGATGAGCGCATTAAGGACGTTCGGCTCTCCTATGATCCAGCGTATGGCTCTGATGTCTCCTAGGAACTCCGTCTCCTCTGACAGCGTCGGCGCAGTGGATCGCAGTTCGGCCATCATGCGAGGGGAGTAGCGGTAAAAACTGAGAAGCTGTTTGAGGTTGTTTTCCAGGTCCTCCAGGCAGGAGAGCTCCTTTCCACTGATGGCATCCAGGACTTCCAGATGTGGTCGATGGATCATGATGGGAAGACAGAGGATCCAGGGAAAGGTTTTTTGGACAGCTATATAAAGGTTTGCTCTCATTCCTGAAGAGATGTTGGTGCCGTCAACCCCCAAACCGACCACCAGCAAGTCCTGAAACCGGAGGCCTAGGACACCAAAGGCACGATCCATGACCTGCAGATACCCATCCACATTGGCCACGGTCAGTCTTTGCAAGGACAGGAACTCTGTGTTTGGGGAGCCCTCGTTGGTGACGAACTGGACGTAGACCGCCACCATGTCGGAGAAAAGGTCATCGTTTTGGGCGTCCATTATGACGCTCAGGAAGGGAGACAGACGCATCTTCTCTGCGAGATCCTCCTTCACAGCCCGGGCGATGTGGTGGATTAGGATCTGACAGTCGCCTTCATTCATATACTGATCTACCACTTTGAGCTCGCACTTCTTCAGGAGCTCTGCCAACGAACGGAGGTCGGAGAAGGGCCGCCCTTCGAGGGCCAGGTGGTACGCTGCGTTGAAGAGAAGCATCATGTTCTTGCACATTTCCTCGGTCTTTTCCGGATGCATGCGCAGCTTGTACAGCTGCAGACACTTCTTGTGCAGGTTGCTCTGGCTGTGCAGCTTGATGGTGTGGATCTTGAACTGCTTGGAGCCGATAATGAACGCTGAGGTGCGGGATGACTGGACGGTGTACTGGCGGCACACGTGGCACCACATCTCATTCAGGGTTGGCGAGTAACGGAGGAACCAGAACTTTTTCAGCCACTCCTGCTTGAAGCGTCGAATCCGTCTGCCTGCTGCGGAGGAAAGCTTTGACGAGTCCTCGGGAGATATCACAAGATCTGCAGCGATGGACTCGTCGGCAGAGTCCACGTCCTGCTCGTCTTCATCCAGAACCACCTGAGTGGGTGTCAAGGGCTCCATCCCTGCAAAGAGAAACTTATTCAACTTCTGAGAGTAACCAGCATTAAAGTCACATCAAATGTCTAATATCATACAGAGTGAATGACTTTATCAGCTGAGCAGATTCTGCTGTAAACACAGTGGGAGCATCAACGTGAGCGCTCCCAAACCATTAGACAAGATTCACACGTGCTTAGAGCGCTCCTCGCGTTTGATATCTTTGCTATCACTCCACAGCTCACAGGACGGCACTCGGCTGTACGTTCATGCACATTTCTGACAGAAGACAGAGGCGGCGGCCTCGGCACCAACCATCAGCTGAGTTAGCGGTCTGTGACGACCACGCAACGTGCTGACAAACTGCAGCAGCTAGCAGCAGTGCTGGCACGTTTGAATAAACTGTCTGGCATCACAATCTGCGTGAAATCACTGAACTGAACCAAGAACTGTCTAGACCAGGGGTGGGCAATCTCAGTCCACGAGGGCCGGTGTCCCTGCAGGTTTTAGATGTGTCCTCGAACCAACACAGCTGTTTTAAATGGCTAAATTAGCTCCTCAACATGTCTTGAAGTTCTCCAGAGGCCTGGTAACGAACTAATCATGTGATTCAGGTGTGTTGACCCAGGGTGAGATCTAAAACCTGCAGGGACACCGGCCCTCGTGGACTGAGATTGCCCACCTCTGGTCTAGAACAAAGTCCCCAACCCTTTTTGCACCACGGACCGGTTTATGCCCGACAATATTTTCACGGGACGGCCTTTAATGTGTCGCGGATAAATACAACAAAATGAAACTAGCACCGGCACCAAAAAAATATTATTCATTCATTATTCATAACCCACGGGGAAAGACCGAGGGAAAGCGAGTTAACGATAAAAACGATTAAAAAAAAATAACGATAAAAACCAATAAAAACCCTGAAAACCGTAAATTTCACACCCGAGCCTCGACTCTCGCGGCCCGGTACCAAACGACTCACGGACCGGTCCAGAAAACTTTCTCCAACTTTCTGTCCCAGCAGAGTTTTTACTCCTTTCAGTGGTGAACGTGGGCTCTGCGGACTTCAGGGTGGCTCCTGCAGCGACACATCGCTGATTGGTTGAGTTTTCTCTCATTCACACTCACCAGACACTTTATTAGGTACACTTAAATGCATTACTGCGGTCAGTGGGCGGGATGTACTGATCTGTATTAGACTGCATTTTACTTGCAAGGTGTTCCTAATAAAGTGGCTGATGTGTACAAAAGTCTGCAGGTATTAACTAATGTGACTAATCTTTATTGGTGGAAACAAGCAGCCAAACGAACCTTCAGAGTCTTTTTTGTGTGAATGTGGCTTCAGATGGTGATCGAAACAAACACACCTGCTAGACTCTGCACGTCAAACAGCCACACTGCAGCGCAGTAACACCGCTGTGCAGAGAACATCCGCCCTCCTCGTCTCTCACATACCTTGAAAATCCTCGATGGGGGCTTGCTCGGGGTGCGGTGGGGCCTGAGTCTGTTCGGACGTCGCCGGAGCAGCAGCGTCCCCCTGCTCTCCTCGGAGACGGGACAGCTCCTCCTCCAGTTCCAGGATCCTCCTCTTCAGCTTCACACAGTTGGGGCAGAAGGAGGTGGAGGGTTTCTCTGTGCTCTGGTTCTCCTCCTCCTTCTCTTCCACCTTCAGGTTGGGAACGCCAAAGCCGCTCTCAGAGGAATCAAACCCCGAAACCAGGGCTGGTGCTTTATACTCGCTGGTTTGGCCGGACCGGAACCTGGATTTACCCGAGTCCTCCAAAGAAGCTTCTAGGACGTCTTTGAAGATGAGGTCGATCTTCTTTCTCTTGGCCGGAGGCTGACCGTCGGACTCCTCGCTCGGCTGTTTGCTCAGTTTGCCCTGCAGAGCTGACTGCAGGCACGGGGACTTGAAGTCTTTCCCAGGACCTGAAAGAAAACCGTTTTTGAGGTATTTAAAGCCCCTAAAAGTGGGTTCAAAGTGCTCCACAGAAAGACTCCAGCACCCAGGAGAGCAACAGTGAAACAGCGCCGCCTGCTGGAGAGCTAAGAGCAGGACATCTGAATAATCCCTGAGGAATCTATGTGGGTCACAATAACAGTAACAGACTGAACTAATTAAATAACGCAACATATTACAAAGTTTACAAAATATAAGAAACATCTCTAATTACAAATATCCAGAATATTACAGAGGAGACACATATATGACGCACAAAAGGGAGATTTCCTCCAAATTCCAAACTGTATGAAGAGATTTTAAAACTGATATATTTTCAGTGACTGTGTCTCCTGTTACCTGCTCTAATATTTCACCTGCCTCCTCACCTGTGTCCAGGTTGCGGTCGATGCTCTCCTGAGAAACGCAGTGAAGTCGTCTGATGTAATCGTCGCTGTACCAGACCCTCAGCTTCTCTCCGGCCGCCAGCGCCCGGCAGACTCTGAAGTAGATGTTTTTACCGTGCTGAAATGCCGTGAGGTTCCTGTCGCTCTCCTCCGACGAGGTCCGCACGTACCTGGTCAGAGACAGAAAAGCCGAGGGTCGTTTCTCCAGGACAGACTGTCATGGATCAGTCTGACCTCTGAGATGTAGCTCAGTAACTCAGATTTACTCCCACTAAGAGTTCAAAAGTTCACTCTGTGGTTTTAATGAGGTGATGAATGCGTTGCCAAGAACCCAAATTTAAATTAAAGAGAAAAGAAGAGATGAAAGGTTGTTGGCTCAGTAGAAGAGAACCTGTCTGTACAACGGAAACGCCGTCAGTGATGGATGACGTTAACCTCAGACTAAAGTTCACCTCATCCAGTTGGCTTTGGTCTCATCGCTGCCATCGATGGACTGGTAAGTGTTGTGCACATCAACAACCTGAAAACGGGAAAGCAAACAGATTCAGACGTCCCGGAACAAAAAGAAAGTGGTTGTATACTGGTCGTAAACTGGTTGTACACTGGTTGTACACTGGTCGTAAACTGGTTGTACACTGGTTGTACACTGGTCGTAAACTGGTTGTACACTGGTTGTACACTGGTTGTAAACTGGTTGTATACTGGTTGTATACTGGTTGTAAACTGGTTGTACACTGGTTGTAAACTGGTTGTATACTGGTCGTAAACTGGTTGTATACTGGTTGTATACTGGTTGTACACTGGTCGTAAACTGGTTGTATACTGGTCGTAAACTGGTTGTATACTGGTCGTATACTGGTCGTAAACTGGTTGTATACTGGTTGTATACTGGTTGTATACTGGTTGTAAACTGGTTGTACACTGGTTGTAAACTGGTTGTACACTGGTTGTAAACTGGTTGTATACTGGTCGTAAACTGGTTGTACACTGGTTGTATACTGGTTGTAAACTGGTTGTACACTGGTTGTAAACTGGTTGTATACTGGTCGTAAACTGGTTGTACACTGGTCGTAAACTGGTTGTATACTGGTCGTAAACTGGTTGTATACTGGTCGTATACTGGTCGTAAACTGGTTGTATACTGGTTGTATACTGGTTGTAAACTGGTTGTGCACTGGTTGTAAACTGGTTGTATACTGGTCGTAAACTGGTTGTACACTGGTTGTATACTGTTCGTAAACTGGTTGTACACTGGTCGTAAACTGGTTGTACACTGGTTGTATACTGGTCGTAAACTGGTTGTATACTGGTCGTAAACTGGTTGTACACTGGTTGTATACTGGTTGTACACTGGTTGTATACTGGTCGTAAACTGGTTGTATACGGGTCGTAAACTGGTTGTACACTGGTGTCTGTGGCGAGCTTACGATCCATGAAAAGAATCCTGAGGATCTGTCCTTGGACACCAGCTCGCCCTCATACGGCCCAAACAGCGCCCCCTTGGGGTAGATCGCGTCCACGCAGCGAACATCTACCTCGTCTCCCTCGCTGAACACCTCTAAACCCGATGGGACCGTGAGCGCCGCCCTGTTGGCTGTCCCCGGGGCTGCGTGCGTGTCCCGGATGAACAGCGGGGGCCCGTGAGACGGACACTCCTTCTGGAAATAGTCCTGACACTCCTCACAGACTGAAGGACAAACCCAGCAGATAAAGGTTATCTCCGAATCTTCGTCTTTAATAACAGATTATTAAGAAAATCCTGAGATACAGATGTTGTTGAACCAGAGCAGAAGTGCAAATAATGACATCATCAAATCAGGTGTGGACAAAGGGAAAGTCCAACAAACTCAGTGAAGTCCCAGAAAGTTGATTCTGTTCATCTGGACGTAGGTCATGAAACCAACCTCACAGCATGCTGTTCGTCAGTGGTGCTGCTGTCAGTTATTATGCACATGTTCTGTTTATAAGGTTGGAGACCTGCAGTCACCTGATGATGATGAAACGTTTCTCCCACTGAAAACGTCCAGATGAACAGGATCAGCCTTTTGGGATTTCCTTACCCGGGTGACTGAGCGCGCATCGAGATGTCTCAGTGAAGTTTCTCTGAGACGTTTCTGAACAAGGTTCAAAATCACACAAGTACAAGCTACTCAGATCTGTCCCCACTGACTGTCCCCCTCAGATGACAGGAAACTGTTAGGATGTTCAGGATCAAGCCTGCTGTGGACTGGAATCTGCTGGAACACCAGTGTCACTTCCACAGTGAAGCCAGTCTCACATCTCCAAGGACCAAGAAAGAAGCTCCTGCTCAAAAATCAACGAGCTCAACTGAAATCTGCAGCTGCCCACGTGGACGAGCCAAACGGCGTCTGGAGAAAAGTTTGATGGTCAGACGAGACAGTTGGAGCTGATTGGAGGAGCAAAGGTGAGGCTTTCAACCCTGAGGACACTGCAGCTGACGCATGGCGGTGGTAGCATCGCGCTCTGGGCTGTTTTATCCACACAGGATTAAGTCAGAAGACTGCTGATGGTGTCTGATCGCAACTTGCTAAATGACCAAATATTACACAGGGTCTGTATATATTTGAGCCTGTACGTGTACTAACTTGTTCTTTAAAGTCTTTAAAGCTGTAAAATCCAAAAAACTGTTCAAAGAAATGATTGAAAGCCCAAAACGATCCTGACACTCACGTCCGTCATGAGAGGACAGAAAGTTTTTACCAAATCTTTGAGTGTTTGAGGTAAAACATTTGTGGCTGGCAGCACAATCAGAGGCTTTTCTAACAGGTTATGATAGAATCAGACCACTGAACAAATACACGTGTGCAGGAAATGCATGAGCAGCTCCACGTTTCAGCGTGATAATGACGACATGTTAGACCGCGAGCACGTGCCTGGAAACATTAAAATATTCATTTTTCAATCAGCCACATGAAGCTCTAGGGACAAATCAGGGAGCAGACGTGAAGCTTACACCAGAGGTCCAGCGAGTTCTCGCTCATGGTGGAACCATGATGGTGGAATCCGGTCCGTCGTCCACTTCACACCCGTCTGTGGAAAATAAACACAGTCGTTAGAGCGTCGCAGCACGTTCAGTTTATTAGATATTCGTACTCATAGTTTTTCAGAATCAGGGACAGGTGAAGGTCACAGGTATGAGCTCTCAGACTGAAACATGGTTTAAGCGTTCCTTTGTATCTGTCACATTTCTCCACACCATCTACGGGAGTCCCACGCGCCGTCGCTCCGACATCGAGCACGGGAATCATTCTGGATCCAAATGTTCATTTCATACCAAAACAAAAGCTCATTTCCTGGAATCGTTTTCTAATAATAAGAGGAAAAAGCAGAAACTTAAGCGGGACGAACAGCGTGTGCCTCAGACTCGACCTCTGGGGTATTATCCCGGTGACCGGGGTACAGCTCAGGGAAAAATGTGCAAAAAAAGAAAAACACTGGGTATGCTTGACTTCTCAAGACTAACCTGGAAAGACGTTTGCATATTTGGACTGCTGGGAATATTATCTATGTGACGGTATTGTTCCAAACATTTTTCATGGAACCCAATAATGATTTTCAGCTAATTTTCCCAACATCTCCGACCCGGCTGCTGATTTATTTTTTAGCCTGAGCGCTGCTGATGCAGCTAAACGTCCCGGTTATACTGTCACAAAACAAACACAGAAGCTCGGCTTACAGAAGCTGGCCAATCAGACGAAAGCGGTCTGTTAGAGAATACAGGAGCAGGGCCAGTGTAGCACAAAGAAGGATTATTCTGAACAGTGAATCATGCAAAGCTGCAGAGCCTGCAGTAAACACTCTGAAGGGTCCTGCTGCTGCTCCATGCATCCCATAATAACCCTGCTACAGCCACACTCTACTTGGAAAGATAACAGTCAATCACCTGCGTGATAAGAACACGGGATTATCTGACTGAAATACAAAGCAGCTGTGGGTGTGATCAAGTATTGATCTACGGCATCGATCAGGTACAGATGCCCGGGATCCGTGAGTGGGTTTCGGACAGATCTGCCCCTCCGTGGCTTCACGAAGCTCCGACAAAGAAACTCTGAACGCACGCTGCGAGGTCCACGGACACGTGAACGCCGCAGACTAAAGTTGCCTTTAACTTTGCGCAGGTTAGCGGCCGACAGGAGTGGATTACCGCAGAGAGCGCGTTCGGATCTGCGCCACGCTTTCTCTGCTTCAATCTGCAGGCAGCTGGCAATCTGCCTGCAGTTTTCGGAAGCCATTTTCACTGGCCACAGTGGCCACCGACACGGACCCACCTTCGTGCAGACACGCAGCGGGGACTGGGAGCCTCTCCCCGGGATGAACCGCGCTCTCTGCCCCCTCCCCCGTCCGCTGGCTCCGCCGCTGCCCGCAGATCACAAGTTTGGCGTTAAATTTTGCACCGACTCAGTCGCCTCCCCCGAGCTGTGACCACCATTTTTTATCACAGGAAATGACATGGAAAAACGGAAGAAAGCAAGTGCGCAAAAATTAAAGTTCACCGAATGCCTGCGGAGGCTGGAGGCCGGGAGAGGAGGCGGGCAGGCGGCTTTGGGTGCAGTTCAGTCCGCCTGTCAGCGCTCATCCCCGGCCAGCTGCAGGCTGCAGACCCGCCGAGGATCCCGGGCTCACCGGGTCACCCCCCCCCGCCCCACCACCACCACACACACACACACACACACACACGCACACACACACACACACACTGAATTCCCTTTCTTAAGCGAAGGACAAATACATTTTTTAAATGTAACGTCACCGCCTCCATCACTGGGACATTTCTGTCTCGTGGAAGGATCGATACAGCTGATCAGCTGTGAGACACTGATGACAAAACTGATCAGGTACAGAAACGAGGCCACACATGGCTCATCATTTCCGTCGGCCCTCCCCATAAGTGACACTTGGTACGTTCCAGCTGGGATGAAAGATGCTGAGGTTTCCTTCATTTATTTACAGACATTAGAAAAACGTCCATCTCCACCTCTGGCCTCCACCCCCTCCTCAGTCACTCCAACCCCCTGCACGTCCTCCTTCACCACATCCATGAACCTCCTCAGAGACCCTCCTCTTCTCCATCTTCATCATCCTTTGTCTAATAAATCCAGTCTCCCTCTGCACATGCTGACCTCCACCGTCTGCAAACCATTCATCGCTGACACTGGTCTCCACCCTGCCTGCACTCCCTTCTCCACCTGCCTGTGGATGGTTGACCTCCACCTTCCAGCTGTCCTTTCTTATGCTTTCTCTGGCTCCACAGAGACACAGAGCAGCTCCTCCTGAGCTTCTCTAAGCGTCTGATGGATGGAGGCTTGTTGGTGTTTTGATGCCCCGGTCAGGCGGGTTGGCTCCTCAGGTCTTCAACACCTCCAGCGGCATTGACCCTCCACCTCCGACAGGGGGCGCCACTTAGCCACGTCTCATCTTTTAGTGCAGTTACACATTCGGGCGAACATTTGTCATCACGTTTGTTCAGCCTGATATGGAAAAAGTTCGATCGTGTTTTTAGCAGTTTGTTCCGCCGCGACCACGAGGCTCGGGGTAAATGTCTGCGGAGCTCAGTGAACGCGGCTCACGCGGTACATCTGGTGTCTGCGGTTTTACTGAACAAATGATACAAAACGGACAGTTTACCGCAGGAGCACAGACGGTGTGAAAGAGGCGGCAAAGGGGAAAAAAAAAAAACATAGCAGAGGATGGTTTCGATCCATCGACCTCTGGGTTATGGGCCCAGCACGCTTCCGCTGCGCCACTCTGCTGCACGTGAGAGAGATCTCACGGGTCTGTATATAAAGATCACACACCACGACGCTCAAATCTGATTGGTGCTTTTCTCTTTTGGCGGGTTTCAGATACGGGAGCTTAGTTTTTAGGGTTTGGCCAGTTCGCCACACGCTTCAGTCCGGGAAGCACACGGGCACGGAGCCGCGGGACGACAAACGACCGGAAGTCATCTTCGTTGTTTAAAAATGACGCCGGGATTCAATCAGAGCTGAACTCTCGTATTTTTACCGTGTGTGTGACGAGCGCCTTCCTTTGTGTCCGATCTTTAGCGAGAATAGCCGATCAGGCTCCCGATTAGAAACGAGAAAAAAGCAAAACATTTTTGTCTTTTCTCATATCCACAGCGATGGCTTTGTGTTTGAGTCTCAGACAGCAGCTCATTTACTTTGACATTTTTCATAGAGACAGGAGAAATAAACTCCGCAAATATCTGGAAAAAACACACGAAAATCTAATATACATAATTCAAAAGCTACGAAACGAATCAAATTAAAAGACAAAAACGATTATAAAAAAGGAAAAATATTGTAATTTATAATACAGGGGCCGGCGGTTTTATTGTTAGGGACTATACAAACATTTGTTCTTAATGAATGTGGCTTCTTTCTTAAAAACAAAATCTTAATCAGCCCGAGAAATAAACAGGCAGGCACCACACGGTCTGCTTTTCACAATTTATTAACAAAATGATAAAATAAATAAATACAAATTGATCAAATGCTCCTAATATCAACTCCTCCCCATGTTCCCTACAGTATTTCCTAAACACTGCATACAAAGAATTCATCACAGAAGAGGCTCAATACAGAGGTAAGAATCCCACCAGACCAGTCACAATGTCAGGCCAACAGAAGACACATCTGGAACAGAAGTCAAAAAAATAAACACATTCCTTTCCAAAATCATTATGAAAAAATACAAACAATTATACAAATATTCAGATTGTGTAATTACCAATTTACACATTATTCAGCACACCAGGTGAACTTTTTCTTTATTCATATCGCTACAATGCATCTCACCAAATGGAAGATAAAAAAAGACTTTTGTTTTTTCTTTTTTTGAACTTTTCTTTTTTTGCACTCAAACACACCCCGATGGAATCAGCTGTGGATGAGGTAAGAAGCTGCAGGTGTACGTTTGGGTCCAGACAGATGGGCGGGCGGGCACGAGAGATTAATGACGTCATGTACCGACAGAATACTAGAAGGCCACAATCATGACTTGATCGTTTTAAAACTGATACAACTTAAAAGTCGGAGCAAACTACCTCGCAGGAACGACCCCCCAGCACAGTCTTTTGTTTTTTTAGAATGCATGAGCGGTTAATGTGAGCACGGGCGGGAATGCACGAGCGCGATGCCAACGCAGGAAAACGACATCCGTATGATATGCAGAGACGAAATGTATGCTCTCAGTGTTCTTTGGATAAGTTCACCCGGACGGCTCGGCGAAATCGAAACTGAGAAGCAATTTAGAGAGCCTTCCTCCCCGAACCTTCGCAGCTCTGCTGGGATCCCAACAGTCGGCACGCCGCATCAGCCAAATCAAGACTACAACGAAGAACCTAAACCATGGATGTATTCAGAGAGCTGATGCAGGGCAGACGCTCAGATCTCCTGCTCTGTAGCCCGGCATCACCTAAACCTCGGCCAAGCCGTGAATCAAACAGTCATTGAACAAAGCAGAACCAATCAGAGCAGCGATTTCTCTGTTAACCCACGAGCCAGACAAAGCTAGGACTACTTTTTCGATGATCTTCCGCCTGCGTTCCACTGACAAGGTGCTGATGAGGTCAAAGTTGGGGTAACTTCCCAGAAAGAAACACAATCCGTCGACTGCGTTCATGTTTGAACAAAGCGCTGGTCGCACTTGGGGTGACGTTACTCCAAATCCACAGGCTACTTCTACCAATCACTGGTAAGCGTTCTGCGGTAGGACCGCCCCACAAACGGCACCGTGTCAGTGGAGACCAGCTGTCCAGTTCTTCTTCATACATCCATGGAAAAACCTTCTGATTCTGAACAAACCCTTTGAACGCAGATGGTCGCTGCAACGTTTAACACCTAAACGGCGCGCTCTGGCATCCGCGTCTGCCAGAACGCCCAAAGAAAAGAAAGTGACTCGAGTTTCACATGAAAACGTAAAAATAAAAGCAGATGCATATCAAAAAAACGCTTCGACACGTCTGTTATCAAAGTTTGCATAAAAAGGCATGCGCTCCGCTGCCGCCGCTGCACTGACAGATGCTCTTAATCGGGTCAAAGTTTGATCATGCCAGACGCCTCATGTGACCTGATTTAGCAAACTCGGGCGTTATCTGAAGCCGAAGAAGAACAGGAACAGTGCAGAAGCAACAATGGACCTTTCAAAATAAAACGAACGCGAGTCCAGCCAGGAAATCCGGGCAACCGGGATTCATACCTGCGCTCTGCGTTGCTGACCAATCCCGGTCCGATAATACTGGTCAAATCAAAAAGTGCATCACAACACAGCTCCGACTGCTTCTCACCAAACGACCTCTGACCTTCGCGTCTGCACAGGTGTTTTTTTTTCTCTGAATGGAAAAGTTAATCACAGAAAGAAACGAAAATAAAACACATTTAAGGCAACTCCTCTATTAAACATCAACAAAACACTATGCGGTCGATTTCAAACGGCATCATATATGAAATGTAGATTTAACTTGCATTGACTACTGGCAGCCTGAGGTGGAGGGACCGAGTTGTGCTCCGGAGTTTGGGGGGAGCTCCTGGGACGGGGGACCGGAGGGTCATACGGAGGGGTTAGTAAGGTTCTACGAGTCACAGTGCAAGTCAAGAGACAAATATTATCTGCTGTTTGAAGAAAGGCACTCGAGGTACCTACTGTACAGAGGGAGAGTCCAGTCTGACTGGAACACAAGTTCGGGCTCTTTGAAAGAAAAGCTTGATGACTACTCTGCTCTACCCATGAGTGAACACGGCCTCGCGTGATGAAGAACGCCGACGAACAACAAAACACAACGAATGATACTCAGAGGGACCCGGGGACACGTCAGTTGCCTTTTTTCTTTTTTTGTTAGAGTTGCATCTCTGGCTCGTCTTTCCCATCTGTGTTCGAATGGCCGAGCTCTTCTGACCGACGGCAAACGCGACGCGGCGGCCGAACGCGTGGAAACGTTTCTGTGGGATCTTCTGAATGAAGGCAGTCTGTATACGAGAACACCGGGTGTCCGATATGCCGACTTGGTCGTAGTGATATGAAGTTAACGGTCACCTGCAGTCGCCCTGCAGCGTGTTCACCTCTGCGGTCACCGCCACGTGCACGCCGCTAAACGCCTTCTATTCCAGAGACTGTACAGGTGTTAGCAGGAAAGTCCAACTACTGACGCTTCATCAGTAAGCAACACAGGCTGACACGCTCTCCTCTGCTGCTGGGCCTACCCCACACTCACACAGCAGAGCTCCTGACCTGCCTCAGTCACACAGCAGACGGCGCCTGGCACATCCAGTGTGCTGCTTGGATGCTTTGGAGCTGGCCGTGTCACTTTGGCGCTCCATCGTTTTGGATTCCCGACTCAAAGGCCACAAAATCTTTTTACTGCTCGAGGTCATCGCTCGACTTCTCGACCAGCTGCAGAGACCAGAGCAGCGATACGGAGCTCTGCATCCAGCGGCTCTAGTCCCAGCGAACGTGCACGATGACAGAAAACAAACGGCGTCGGCACTCGGGGGCGACTGAAACCTGGGCAACGATGCTCCAAAACAGCTCAAAGCAAGAAAGCGACAGAAATTCCAGCACAACCAGAGGCGCCGTCATCGCCTCGCTCCCAACAAGAAGCCAGCAGCGACCGGCTCAGCAGACCCACCTGAACCGACAGCCACAAACGACAGCGCCGCGCTTCGGCCACACAGAAAGAAAAGAGACGCGTCTGACCGCGAGGGGACGAAGGCGCTTCTCGGGCCGCTCCTCCCAAAAACAGGAACTACGCACGTCAGAGGTTTGTGTGTCCTCCGAGAAAAATATTGGCAATGTGGGGGATAAGTCACATCACAACAAAGAGATGCATACTCTGTTTAATTCCATATTAACATACAAAAAGCTCTTCAGCACTTCTTTGTAATGCAGCAAGCTTGTGCTTTAATCTCAGGATTATCGTCCTTTGAGATCCGTCGGAAGGAGCAGCTTCGTACGACGAACCCTCCGTTCGAAGGAAAAAAGTTCCTTTAATGTTATTGTTTAGTAAGCTCTCCTGTCTCAATCTGGGGACTTCCAATTTCTGAAATGGTAGCATCTAAATATCTTACAACGCCGGCGATTTGATCTTTCGATACAGTAAGTGGACTTGTCCCTGCTGAATTTGGGTACGTCGTTTTGGCAGTTCAGGATTCAACAGAAACGCACACGATGCAAAGACGACCGCTTCAAAAAGAGGACTCCTTTGTGTGTGGATAATGCCAGTCCAGCAGGTTCAGGAACAGAAAGCACTTATTCTGAAGAAGACTAGGAAGACCTGAATATCTTTTCCTATAAAAAAGAAACACAGCCCAGATATAGTTTGTGTGTGTTGACATTGCAATATTGCAATTTCACATTTAGTGCTCACAGTTGACACACTTGACTCACGAATGAAAACTCAATCACTACACTTGACCGACACCACTGAAAACATCTGTTCGGCTACCGAGCCTGTTCGACCTCGTCCTTTGTACCTGTCGAACGCGCCGCTCGGCGTCTTTGCTGCCTGAGCTCAGGTGGGAGGAGATGGGGAGAGGATGGGCCGTTTGGTTACCGGGTGACTGCGAGTGGGAATAACGTAGGGATTACGGATCGCTCGGGAAGTCTTTCCAAAGGCGTCAGTGTGCTTCAAAAGAGCGACGATGCCGAGGCCTTTAAGGTTTCTGCAATAACGTTGTGTGTTGTTCTCACCTGGGCAGGTGAGCCCGGGTTTACACCAGCAGGTGTACGTGTGGTTTGATGAGCGGACGTGCTGCCAGTCAGACCCACATGCTTCAAAGCGCCAACCGCCGTCTTTAAAAAGACGATGTCTGAGGAGGGTCTCTGGCTGATATCGAAGGTTATCAGTCTAAGGTGTGATTTATCTTTCGCTCCCTTCAACAGTTGTTTGTACCCAGCTGTCGGGTACCCGGTTAAGTTAGGCCGCTCAGCGTGAGCGGTGTTGGCTAACGCATCATTTTCTCTGCAAAGTTCTACGTTTGACTTCCGATCAAAAACACCCAGATGTGATCCAGATTCTCGGACTGTTTGCATCTGCGGCGCCTGTGGTTGGTGCCACTCTGTGTTTGAAGCAAACTGAAGCCTTTTCACAGTGAAGGGATGCACGGCTTCTCTCCTCACCGAAGAGATCCGAGGGTCGGACGATCGGGAAGGTCGGGACGGACGGTTAAGGTTCATGGTCGTTCACATTAAGTTCGTTGGGACGAGGGCACGAACAGGTTCATTTATCACAACACTGCTTTCGACCAGTAACCCCTGACAGATGTTTGGCTCCACGTTCTCGGCGTTCTCCGTGCCCATGTGAACCGTCTCCCCACCTCGCAGGGAACAGGGGCCACTGGAACAGGCACACACTGGTGTGATGATGAGTTAATCTCCCTTTGAGCATTCCCACCATGACGTCTATCGCTAATTGGCATGATGACACTGGTGCGCACGCCTTCCTGTACCCAGCTCCGTGGGTGGAACAGCCTACGTCTTCCCAGAGTCACGTGACTTGGGCTGTATATCTACCATTGACACAGTCTGACAATACAATGCAAACAAACAACATTTATACAGATTGGCAACTTCAGGGCACCACACGGTGCAAGCAAGAGTCTTTTTTTAATATATATGTTTGAATCCCCGACTGACGAGACGCCGCGTTACTTTTTATTGTCCAAACTGCTGACGAGAGCTGGCAAAGAATGCTGGGAGGGTTCTGAGGTTTTGCTGTTGTTGGTGTTGCTGCCATTGCTTCCGGCGATCTCCTCCTGCTTCTTCTCTGCCGGCGTCTCTGGGGGGTCGACGGCAGCTGTCTTGTTTTCAGAGCCGGTGGCGGCGTTGGCGCCGTGGCCTCCGCCGGGGCTCTGACCGGGACGGGCTGGCTCGGCTGTGCCGTTGGTGGTGGCGACGGCCGAAGAAGCGGGAACGTTAGTTGCCGCGGCTACCTCAGTCTCAGGCTTGGCTACGATCTCCGCCTGGAGACCGGTCCCCGTGTTAGCCCCTCCCCCCGGCCCCGCCTTTCCGTCCGCCCCCACGCCGGTGCCGCTATCTGCCGTTAGGGCCGTGCTGTCGGGCTGGCCGGAGGCGTCTCCGCCCGTCTGGCGGCTCCCCGCGGCTCCGTGCTCCTCGGGCTTGCTCCCTTCGGTGATGACGCCAGCCAAGGAGCTCCCCGCCTTCACCTTCTCCGCCGAGTTGACTTTGGGCGGAGCTTCAGAGCTGACCGCGGCCTCAGCCCTGTCCGGGACTCTCACGTCTTTGCCCTCCGTCTCTGCCAGAGCCTGGTTGAAGTTGAAGGCTTGGATGAGGCGAATCAGGTGCTTGACTTTGTCCAGGGAGAGCTGCATCTCCTTCTGACGCGCCAGGATGGTGTTTTTGGTCTCCATGCATTTCTGAAAAAACGAAAACAGGTTTTAGTTTCATCTCAAATAAAGAGCAGTGACAAGTCACAGAAGCTGACGTTGGCGGCAACTGCAACAACAGTAAAAATCCCCGTGACTGTGACGCCGTGAGGACGAGCGTCTGTCCCGGAGCTGTGCTCGTTTACGGCGCACAGTCCTGCTCGTCACTGCTGCTACTGCAGCCGGAGAAACGCTCTGAAACATGCAGTTACAGTACGACGAGCTTTTCATCGCTTACCAGCCCGACTCAGCATCCCTGAGGCAGCTCGCTCAGGACCTGACAGCTAATTATCCAACATCCAAACACAAAAACATCACAGCAGCTGACCGTCGTCCCCCTGCTGCAAACTTTTAACAACTTTAGCGCTGCACAGATTATGACCGAGGCATAAACGCGTGCGCTGAGCTCACTGTTATGGAGTTGCTGAGCTGCTTGACTCTCTGCTCCAGCTGCTCGCGCTCCAGCTTCAGCTCTGAGCTCCACTTCATCAGCTTCTGCTTCTCCTCTTCTTTAGCTGCAAGACAAAGAGAGTCGGTCAGAGCTCGCCAGTCCCGGCAGACGCGAGACGCGAGAAAAAGCTGCCGTCACCTTCTTTGTAAGCGATGTAGGAATGAACGATAGCCAGGGTGCCGGGCCAGGGAATGGCTTCCTCTTTCTTCAGGATCTGGAGAGAGAAGCTGGGAGTTTTCACAGAGGCGGAAGCTCGGAAAAGAGTTCAGGAAGACAAATTTAGCCACCACCCTGCGGCGGGGCCGATACGGGGACGAGCAATGGGGTGGATGGATGTGAGATGCAGATCTTTACACAATGAATGAGACAGAAGCACAAAAGAACAATACTGCATCACGTTTCTGCTTACAAAGGATCGAACAGTCCTAAAGTCCAGGCCAGCGTGGCAGAAGGCCCGCCGGAAGCACATTGCACAGTCTGGACTGCAGTACCCCCTCCCCCTGACTCAGGATCAGTCTGCTGCGGTTACCTGATCTTGGCATTTTGGACAGATCCACATGCCTTTAGGAATGGTTTTCAGGGGTGGATCCAGGCAGTCCAGGTGATAAACACGAGAACACGTGTCGCACATGAGCAACTGGCCACTGCGTCTGCACACAGTGCAGAAGTCCTCATGGATGTCTCCCTGTGAGGAAGAATTGGACCAATCAGTTTCCCCACCAACCATCAGCGGAGCGGCAAGGCGGGGGCGCCGTGATCTGGTTTAGTCTACAGTCTGGGCTTGTTCTAATGACATGTGTTGTGTTAATCGAGCCCACACGGGGGGGTTAGAATGTGCTCTGCAGAGTTATCAATGACGCTACAGGACGCTGTTCACTTTGTAAGGCTGAGTCAAAGTAAAATCAAGTGATGAGTGCGATGGGTGTCATGGAGACGACAAACTAATGGAGGAGTGCGAATGGTGACAGAGCTACTGGGCCAAAAGGAGCGTGTGTGACGGGGCGTCCAACCCTCTGAGCTGTCCGTCTCCCCCATCGTTACTTACATCCCCAGAGCTGGGGCTGGGCAGGGGGAGGGGATGGACGGGGCTGGAGGGGGAGGTCGGGGTGAGGCTGACCAGGTCCGGGACGCTGCTGTATTTGGGTGGACGACCTGGGTGAAATGAGACAGACGACAAAGACGGAAAACAAAGAAAAAAGAAAGATGGAGAGGGGGGAGAAACAAAACAAACATCTGTATGACATACCTTGGAAAGGGAGTCTTCGTTGGCTAGCATGAGTCAGGGTGAGAGAGGAAGAGGAGGAAGAGGAGGAGTCAGAAGCACAGACAGCAGGGTTAGTGCTCCGAGCGAGCTGACGCCAAGCTCTAGTACAAAGCTGCCCGTGGACTCGTGTCAGAAGTCAACACCCCGGGGGCCGACCTCACGTTCCCACCTCGCCTTTTTGTACGAGTGGCTCAGACTGTCGCCACTTAAAAGTCATAAACGGCTTAATACGGTATGAGATGCATGGACCCGACAGGCACGACCTGCGAGCCGTTACTGGCTTCACAAAGAGCCGCAGTTAGAAGACAAACAGGAAGAGATGACGAGAGCGGCTGCAGCGAGGTGGAAACCCGAGGCCGGCGTTTGGAGGGCGAAGGAACAGTCGAGCATCAGCGCAGACACTGACGCAGACTTCCTCCGCCTCTTTCAGGGCGTGTTAACATCTGACACCACGAGCTGCGCGTGAGGTTAGCGTCTAGCGTTACGACGTCTGCAGCTCGACTGTCGGAAAGTGTGATGTTATCGAATCAGAAACACCGTTAGTCGTGTTACCAGCGGCGTGGCTCCCAGCAAACAAACATCATGGGCGTTAACTGGGAGTCAGGGTGTTCCTACAATCCCCAGAATGCATTTCAGCTCTTTCCAGAGAAAACAGAGGGTCTAACCGGATTCATCCTCCTTCATCGGAGGCTCCGCAGCTCTGATCACCAACCATCGTTTCAGAGGGTCTGTGTCTGCGTTTAGTCTGTGAATCAAACCTGACATCATCGGCACTAAATGACGCAACACGCGGGCGCGTTTCAGCCCGTTTGGAGCTTCAGAGCCTCGACGACAAGTGAGCATGAATCCGGCGGAAACCCGACTGAAGCGACAGAGACAGGAAGCAGAAGCAGGAGAAAAGTTTGACAGCACGTTATTAACACCGAGCATCAGATCAGACACTAATCTACTGTTTCTACTCTTCTTCCACTCAATGAAGCACACACACACACACACACACACACACACACACACACACACTCTTCTCTGCAGCTCTGCCTGATTCTATTGTCATGCATCGTTCAGTCTCTACTGGTTTCTACTGTCATTTCTATCATCTTTGGTCTGTTTTTCATACAGACCTCTCTTCCTGGTCCCCTGGTGCAGAGGGCTGTTCAGGTAACTCACTGCACTCTTTTTCCTCTGAAACCAAAGAGAAAAACGTCGTTAAGTCGCTCAGCAGGTGAAATATTGGTGAAAACTACTTTAACCCTTTAAGACCGGCCATAGAACCAAGTCCACCAGAGCTTATATTATATGTTTACATGCTGTGGAGCCATTTTTGGGAGCATTTCAAGTTGCTATACATCAATACAACCATTACAGCCTAGATTTTAATAATATGTCTGCATTAAGTTCATAGTAATTACATAAATTGCAAAAAAGTGCAATAAACTACAAAAAAATTGAAAATCGTTTTTGTTTTTTTAACATATATTTCTAGTTAGAGAAATTTAAGAGGCTTATCCCTCAAAACTGTAAATACAAAAAAGTTGCACAAAATAGTTTCCCACCACAGGAAATTTATTTTGAGTGTCTTCATAGTTTTATTTTTGAAATACACCAATTTTTATACACTGCAGGAAAAACGAAAATAAATATTATGATGCAAATTTGCAAAAAAGCAGCATATGCATCAAAATAAACTATTTCCAGCAGTGCAATATGAGTCCTAAGCATCCCAGAAACCACACAGAAAGTCAGAAAGTCAAAGATAACTTTTAAAAACACCAGTATAGGCTCATGAGGCCCTGATGGTAAAAAACTACATTTCCGCGAAAATGACGTCACTTGCGGTTTCGGGCAGGTCATGGTGGACATGCGATAGTTCGCGCTGATGGACGTAGGAAGTATTACAAACAGCTGATCGGATCAGCAAAGCGTGTTTCTGGAATATTATGTTTTTGTTGCTGCAAGTGCTTTTTATGCAGTTTTTGCAAAGCTGTATGTGGAAGGAAACTGTGACCGAGGACAAGCTGATGGCATAAGATGTAAGTACAACTCCTCCGGTTTCATATGCAAAAACAATTATTGCGCTAGCTCACGTGGTTGTAGAGCTACCGGGATTTAAAAGTAGTTACGTAAAACAGAGCGTGCTGCTCTGACCGATTTTAAAGGGTTAATCAACCTTCGAGCTTATTAAAAAAATGTTTGGTTTTATTCTATCACTGCAGAAAAACAACACAAACTCGTAAACGAGTCATCGTACTTTGCTCGACTCTACATTCAGAAACGTAAACGGGAGTCTGGGACGTACCTCGGGTTCAAACACGGCGCCGCTGTACACCGGGTTGGCCGTCGTTCTCCTCTTGCGCTCCTGTCTTTTGCTCTGAATTTCTGCAAATAAAAACACATCAGTTTCCTGCAGGTGTTTGCTCGCGCAGCAGCTTCACGACACCGAGACTGAAACCATCGCTCACCTTCCAGGTGGTCGTGTGTTACCAGGCCCAAGGACACCATGAAGGCCAGTTTCTAAAGGAGACACAGCAGGTGACTCATCACGCTGGCAGGTACAACAACAAAGTTGTGCGGTACACAAGCGGCACCAGCAACACGTGCTCCAAGCATCAAAGTAACATCTGCACGTCCTGACACAGAAATCCATCTTTTTAAAATGAGATGCAGAATGAAAGTATTTTATATCGATGCAGTAAAGCAGCAGAGTCAAACCCCACCCAGGCACACAATGAAGCCCCACCCACTCTCTCCCTGTGGCCCGTCTTCCTTCTCTCTCCCCAACCGGTTGCAGCAGATGGCCCCGCCCCTCCCTGAGCCTGGTTCTGCTGGAGGTTTCTTCCTGTTAAAAGGGAGTTTTTCCTTCCCACTGTCGCCAAAGTGCTGCTCATAGGGGGTCATATGATTGGGTCTAATAATATAAAACACCTTGAGGCGACTGCTGCATAAATAAAACATCGTGCGCCTTTATCTCCTTTCATAACATCAGCCTGTGTGTCTACGTTTGAACTACAGTATAATAACAATATGTTTTAATAACAATAACATTTACTTAAAGATATTAACATCTGGAATTTGCAGGTGAAACGTGTGACAGCAGAGAAACGGTTTGTGCTAGAAAATACACGACTTGTGTGTCCCTCTGTGGGTCATACCTCTGGGTTCTCCTCTTTCTTGGGGGGCCTGGGAGGAGGAGACACAGGAGCGGTTGAGGAGGAGGAGGACGGGAGGCTGACGACGACGTGCTGCTCTGTTCCTCCCGGTTTAACAGTCTGCTGAGAGAAGACGAGACGAAGACGGCGAGCTTAAGTCACAGAAGAGCGACGACACTCGCTCCTTTATATTTTCATTATTTCTATTTTCTGTTTTTCAGTGAAGAGAGAAGCAGAGGCCTCCACACGGCCATCGTTCACAGACCCGAGGGTCGAACAGGCGTCCAGACTCCAGTGAGAACCATCAGCTGCAAACACGGGACCTTCAGAGGGTGTGACAGACACGAGCAGACGACGCCCTGCACGCAGCTCTGCAGCGCTGACTAATCATCAAGTCTAACATACTAACGAAACCCAAACGAGCTGTGAGCGTCCAGCTGCCCGATGCTCCAGCCGGAGAGCAGGTACGCTTCCTCTGATCACCGCTGTCGGGAAAGCAGCAGAATTTAACCATGCGGGCCAGATCCACGTGAGGTTCTCCTCGTCTATGCAGACACCAGCTTTATAAATCACTTCAGTACTTTTAGAGGGAAAAACAGCTGAAGTCTGAGAGGCCTGTTCGTTTCAGTGCTGTAGTTACCTGAATCACCACAGGGGGGTGCTATACTGGCACATAACCCTAACCTGTAAATGAACTAAAACTGATATCCAACCTTTCAGCGCTGGACACAGACCTACAGCGTGTCGGAGGAGCAGCGGCACACGAGCGCCACCTTTAAATCTTTAAGGTCATCGTCTCATCGTTTAAACATCAGAACTACGAAACTATCCAAAACTTTCTGAACGTAAAAAGTAAGATTTAAGAGCACGATTCAAATATTTCACATCCTGCTGTGGCAAACAGTGCAGTACAGACGCAGTACTGACGCAGTACTGACGCAGTACAGATGCAGTACAGACGCAGTACGGACGCAGTACTGACGCAGTACTGATGCAGTACGGACGCAGTACTGACGCAGTACGGACGCAGTACTGACGCAGTACTGATGCAGTACGGACGCAGTACGGACGCAGTACTGACGCAGTACTGATGCAGTACGGATGCAGTACGGACGCAGTACTGATGCAGTACTGACGCAGTACAGACGCAGTACAGACGCAGTACGGACGCAGTACTGACGCAGTACTGACGCAGTACTGATGCAGTACGGACGCAGTACGGACGCAGTACGGACGCAGTACTGACGCAGTACGGACGCAGTACTGAGGCAGTACTGATGCAGTACGGACGCAGTACGGACGCAGTACTGACGCAGTACTGATGCAGTACGGACGCAGTACGGACGCAGTACTGACGCAGTACGGACGCAGTACTGACGCAGTACTGATGCAGTACGGACGCAGTACGGACGCAGTACTGACGCAGTACGGACGCAGTACAGACGCAGTACTGACGCAGTACGGACGCAGTACCTTACCTTGGGCTCAGTGGTCAGGCTGCTGATCTGGATCGGCTGGACCGGAGTCTGAGTGGGGACGGGGGTGGGCAGGGGCACCTGGGCGGGGCTGGCGAGGCGGGTGGGTGCAGCGGAGACTGGCGTGGTGATGACGATGCCCGTCAGCGGGGCGGCGCCGGTCTTGCCGCAGGGCTGGCCGTTGACGATGCGGACCTGGTGGATGGGCGCCGACGACGACAGCGAGGACGAGAGCTTGGTGGCCAACATGACGGGCCGCTGCAGCAACTGGGGGGCCGCCATCATGGGTGGGGGAGGGGCCGGTGCGATAGGGACATTGGTGGGCGTGGCCAGCTTTGGCCGGACCTGATGACGACACACAGCCAATCACAAATCGGCACAAAAATGACCTGATACTGCCAGGTAACGCCACCGTGGAGCTCTACCTCAGCCTGACTGAGCCGACCTGCTGCTGCTGAAGCAGAGCAGTGTTACAAACACAGATACACCACATCACACGCTGAGTAAAGCAGCGCCAGCTCTGCTACCACACAAGCCCCGCCTCCAAAGTCCCCGTCTTTAACCACACCTACAGCTCACTCTCAGGGAATAAGGTGAGGCAGGGGGCGGGGCTTCAGAGGCACAGGCACTGCAAAGCTTTAATGTGTTATAAAGCATTTAGTCATTAAACTCTAACAGTATAAGATGTACACATGTAACCATGTACTGGTAGGACAGAAAGGACACGAATCGTTTAGACTTATTAAAAATGGAAAAATACATCAGATAAAAAAATCACCAATAAGGTCAAACGTGATTGGTGGAGGGAAAAAAACAAAACGTAATATTGTTAACAATATTTAATCGTTTTATAAGCCCAACCCTTCAAACTTGATACAGAAGTACTCGAGTATTTGTTCTGAGCTGCTCCTGGTAGGACGACTTCTGAGGCCTAACTCTGATGTTTTGCGGCCCGAGCTCCCGGTGGCGTTACTCAGCACAAACACCGCCCACGTTCCTCCAGTGGAAGGGTTAAAACACACCGACAGCCAGAAACACAAAAATACCAAGAAGCTGCAGGAAACAAGCTCTGACCAAAGAAAGGTAAAAGACACTGGTACACAGGCAGGAAACCTCTGAAACACCTGCTCACAGGTCAGTCGGGAAATTAAAAGAAGCACAACGAGAGGAGAAGTGATGAGTAAGAGGCAGCACACAGAAAACAATGTTTTAGTGCCACGGAGCAAGGCATGAGCGTGTGCTTCGGCGCGCTCCCGCCCTCTGCTGGAGAGTGAGCACGCCACGTCGGGTGGGCCACACACACTGATCTGAGGGGGTTAGGGTTCGGAGGCGGGTCTCACAGTGACGCACCTGTGGCTGAAAGGCGGGTCGAGGCGTCAGTCTAGGAGGCGGGACAAACTGAGGAACTTTGATTGGCTGGGCGGCGGCCTGCACCTGAGACAAAACCACAGCAGATTGTGGATCTGTGCTGCTGACATCTGACCGACACGTCTGCTGCGCTCGGTTCAGGACGCGTCGCCAAGCGTTGACAGCAGAGCGTGGGAGTAAGTAACTCTGAGAACACGCGGTGGATCGCACACCTGTGGGCTCTGCTGAGGCAGCAGGATGGAGAACTGAGCAGCTGCTTTTGCACCGCAGGAACGAGGAACCCCGCAGGGACCAAAATCGGTCTGGTGCTGAAACTTCGGGGTTGGGTACAAACCCAGATCTACTTTTTAGAGCTCATGGAGTCATGCCCCATCCCAGCACCGCACTGTAAACATACATTTACTCTTATTGGCTAAATGTTTCTCAAAAACTATAACAAAGTATCAATGTTCCTCTGGATGTAGCGACGTCGCTACATCCAGAGGAACATTGATACTTTGTAACATCCAGGTTACAAAGTATCAAGTATCAGGTGTTTTGAGTCAGCGAGCTGCCTCCGGTCTTTTCCTTGAACAGATTCCTGGGAGGAAAAGTTCAGAGTCCTTCACTGAACCGTGTGCAGGACACTGTGACCTCTGTCAGTTCCTGCATCCAAAGCAGAGACCAACACCTGAAGCAAACCGGACCCTCGCCTGCTCCGAAACCTGAAACACGAGCCTCACCTCCAGGTTTGAACTCATGTCAGGGCTGTTCGACAGCTGCGCTCGTTTCTGTCGTCTGTGCAGTATTTGAATCACGGTGGTTAGCAGACCTCAGGTGGTCGTGCTGTTACATCCTGTCCACGCTGCTAAAACAAGTGTAAGTTTAAAGGTAAGGCAAAGCTGCAGAAGTGTTTCAGAGAACGACGGCTGCAGAACAATTTAAAAACGACCTGCTGTGTTACGATTCGTCATTTCGATCGCTCCGACTTTTAAGCGTTTTTCCCTTTGCTCTGCTCTTCTTCACCTGACATGTTTTTAAAGATGGCCCTCGCTGTGATCAGTTTACCCCATCAGCATCGAGGCCCGCTCAGGAAGTACCTACCCACGCCCAGAGGTGGTACTTTGTTGTGTCTGGCGGCCCAGGAACGGGCGCAGAGATGTTCCCGCGGTGGAAAACCACCTGGAAAACCCTCAGTCGTGTCGTGACGTGTTCTTTTTGCAATCATGCGCCTCTGTGAGGGGAACTGACCCCCAGAGGGAGATGCTAGAAGCTGCCGCCGCCACAGCCCGCTCGAGCGCTTTCAGAGAGTCACGTGAGAGCGCACGCAGGCGGGTCAGCAGGCGGCGGTCTGAAGCGTCTCCTGAGCTCGAACAGATCGCGCCGACAGCGCACTTACCACCATGGCGTTCTTGGACACCAGCCGCATGGGCTCCGAGCTCTGATTGGTCAGCTTGCCGGCCACCTGGAGGTTGATGGGGGCGTTCTGCGAGTCGGGTTTGGTGATAGCTGTGGTTACCATAGCGACGGTGGGCGGGCGCTGCGGCAGGACGGTGCCGGGGGCAGCTTTCAGCACCAGCGTCTTTGTGGTGAGGACCGGCGTCACTGTCAGCGTCTGCGGAGGGAGAATTTAACCCACGACACATTTAAAGACAGTCGGGTTTTAAGTCATCGTGTAAACGCCGCGTCGGCTTCCATACCTGCTGCAGCGCTCCGGCTATCTGCTGGCTCTGCAGCGGGTTGGCCGGCTTGATGTCTCCTCCTCCTGGAGGAGTTTGGACCTGCAGCTGCAGCTTGGCCTCCGGCTCCTGCTTCACCAGCAGCTCCTTCCTCAGCTGCTCCACCACCTTTTTCTGCAGGCGAGAGCACAGCACATTATTCCCGCAGCAGGCGCCACTTCTCCATTCAAAAAAGCTTTATTGAAACAAAGTAAGGAACAAACGATATAACGGGGGGGGGGGGCTGAAGGGTGTGGCGGCAGAGGGTCGACGCTCAGAGGAAAAAAGCTTTTTAAACTTTACTTTGAGGCGGACTCTTATAAAAAGTGTGTTTTTTAACTGGTGATTGTTCATGTGATCATTTAATTTAGAAAAGTTACTGTGAAAATAAGTAGAAATAAGTAGAAATAAGTAGAAATAAGTACCCAAGCATCTCTGCATGACTGAGGGGGAGGGGGAGGGGCAAAAGAGAAATAAGTGAAAGAAGCAAAAAGAATGAAAAGCAGAAGAAGAAAGGGGCGGAGCTCAGGAGGTCACGCACACACTGGCGACTGAATTCTCAGTCGGAGGATAAAGCCCATCTGTTGCTTAGCAACAGTCGACTCAGAAGCAGGAACTTAATGGAGTGAAACACAATGAGGACGCCGCGAGAGAGAAAGCAGAGAAACACAGAGGACGAGGAAAGTGGCGGCGCTGCTTTCAGAGAACTGTTTGACCTTCTGCCAATAACGTGCAGCACTTCAACCGCCGCCGAATGACAAGAAGAAGAAGCAGGAAATCATTTCTTCTCCTGAACTTCCTTCTGTTACTCTGAGCCCGCCCCCACGCTCCGGCTCGTATTCCCACTGAGGCAGTTTCATCAGGTGGGAGCCGAGCTCAGCGCGAGACTAATCTGCCGACTCTGAAACCAACTTTAGTCATCTGTGGTTACACAAGATGCCCGCCTGCACAAATACGCGGCGTTCTGTTTCCCCACAATAATCGGAGCTAATCCCGACTCCAACATCATCTCAGCACACTTCAGTCCGCACAAACTCTCGTCCAACAACGTCTTCTTTAATTCTGCACGATGTCGAAGCAGCGAGCACAAAATGTTTCACACGCAGAACAAACACAGCGAGAAACACGCAGGGAGATAAAAATAGGAGGCACAATGAAAGTGTTCAAAAATAACAGAAGACAAAGAGACTCAGAACGTGGCGTAACACTCAGATGCTCATCTGATCCGTACATCACAGGGACCATCACCAAACAATCACAAAGCCACAGAGAAAGACCCCAAACACACAGAGTCAAACAACAGGAGGAAGAAACGACCACTGAAGCTCATGAAAGAGACCGACCCAGTCACAAACTGACAATACTCAGAGACACAAACATGCACCGCTGTTGTTCATTAATAATGTTTGATATCAGAACGAGCTCATGAGGTGAGACTGTACCACTGCCCTGAGCTTTGGCCTCAGAGCGCGTCTCCTACAGCTGAACTTTAGCGTCTGTGAAGCTGAAGCTCCGAGCTCATGTTTCTTTGTTTGAAACGACAGCTCGGTGAACTCGCCCTCTAATATCACAGAAGGTCACGCTTTGAACGAGCCCACGGACACGAGCTCGTTAGCACAAAGCTAAACCGCGTACCTGCTTCTCGCTGAGCGCTGTGATCTTTGCTTGAAGTTCGTGGAGCTGCTTCTTCAGATCTGCGTTCTAACAAAAAACAAATGCCATGAAAACAAACGTCTGAAAAGTTTGAAGCTTCAGAGGTGCTGATAAGAAACAAGAGCTTGGACCTTACCTGAGGGTCCTGCTTCATCTGAGCAACCAGTTTCTGCATAAAGAAGAGAGAAAACAGATCACGCTGACACCTGCTGTTCATCACAGGGAACTGCACCCGAAACAGAGCAGCGCTCGCTCTGATAAGGATCATATATGAACTAAACAAACAAATGAAAACAGATAAAGAGACCACACCTGACCCTGATTTCTTTTTCCCGTTTTACCATCACACTATGAACATTTTCAGCTTCTTCATCGCTTCATTTAGTGCAGCAAACATCCACGTTTTCAGGGTGAAACACAGATTCAGGCTCCATTAAAACACAGCAGGCCTCACAGTCTGCAGACTGAATGTGGCTTTACTCCCCTACTACAGTCTCACTTTATTTTACTGCTATTATAATGCACTTATATGTCCCTCCACATGTCAGCTACACTAGGAGGTAACAGGTCAGGTTTTCCCCGGAAACAAAGAAATAATTAGACTGTAGATGAATTTAAGCGACGCGTAACTTCAGGTAATTATAGTAATATCAGTATATTATTAGTATTGTGTTATTTCTTCTTTATCTTGTGGAAAAAACAATATTTCTAGCACCTCCACTGTAAGCGTGCTGCAGTTTTCAGGGTGGTTTACTCCGCCCAAACAGTGCGACTGTGACGCTGTAACAAACTGTAACAAACTGTAACAAACTGTAACACTGTAACAAACTGTAACAAACTGTAACACTGTAACAAACTGTAACAAACTGTAACACTGTAACAAACTGTAACAAACTGTAACAAACTGTAACACTGTAACAAACTGTAACACTGTAACAAACTGTAACAAACTGTAACACTGTAACACTGTAACAAACTGTAACAAACTGTAACAAACTGTAACACTGTAACAAACTGTAACAAACTGTAACACTGTAACACTGTAACAAACTGTAACACTGTAACAAACTGTAACAAACTGTAACACTGTAACAAACTGTAACAAACTGTAACAAACTGTAACAAACTGTAACAAACTGTAACAAACTGTAACACTCCGACGTTATGGTTTCACATTTATGGTAAAGAAAGGACTGACTGAACATCAACATAATGAATATTAAATAACAATGAATCCACTTTATGATCTGCTGACATGAACTTACGTGGAAACATTGTTTTCCCTGTGAAACGACTTAAACTCACAGTATAATTACTCCTCAGGCTCCTGTAAAAACCACCTGTTGCCTCCTGATTCGATCCGTATATTTGTAGTAAAGGAAGCAGGTGTGTTCTGTGTGTTACTCAGTGTCCTGCCTCAGTGCGTTCATGCAGACGCTGAACTTTGAAAAAGAAGAGCGAGCGGCCGAGACAGGAAGCAGCTGAGGCCACAGCGTACCTGATGGATCTGGATCTCCACCTTCAGGGCCTCCTGTAACGTCTGTAATTCCATCATGGATCCAGTCAGTCTGCCAGCCGATCGATCAGCCTGCACACACAGAAAGGTGAGACGCCGGTGTTTCAGGGCTACGCTTACCACACCTGTGTGTGTGTGAGCTCTCACCTGAACACTGTCTCCAGTAGGAAAACCATCCAACTGAAGCATGAAAGTGGTGCTGCAGAGGAAACAGACACATGATGACTACAGGGCAGCTCACCTCACAAACAGGCGCCGAGCGTCATCGCGCCCAAACATCAAACACTTCATTCACATCAGCATTAATGAGCCTCAGCGTAACAGCACTCACCACCTGGCTGTGGGACCGGACTCCACCCCTCTGTGCTGCCCTGTAACACACAGCAAACGCACACGTTACAGGCCCAGTGTGCTTAGACTTTAAATAAAAGACGACAACGATCACACCAACAGTCGGTCCTGAGCCAGCACAACTCGGCAGGCGTGCAGCGGCACACACCTTCAAAATAAAACACAAGTCTGTGGACTCGATTTGTACGTCCTGCTGATGTTTTCTGAAGCTTTCAGCTTCCTGTGAATGTTTGCTGTTCACATTTTAAGATGATTCTTTTTATTATTTGGGTTTGTTTTTCTTTGCTCCAGAAAACTTTCACATGTGAGCCAAACCTGATCAGGTCACGCTGCCCACAGTGATTCAGAGGTCATGTGACACACCAATCTTTGATACAAATGAATTCAAATCAAAGAGGATCGTTAAGAACGCGCCCTGTGCAGTACTCGCTCGTGTTTCTCTGCTGGAGAGGAAACAAAAAGAATAAACTGACACATTTTCCCTCAAAAACACAAAGAAAATCATTCAGAGAAGATCATCATCATCAGAATGTGTTGCATCACCAGCCTGTTAGCTCATCCCTGCCCCTGCAGCGCCCCCTGCTGTGTGGATGCCAACATTTACATGTCTTTGCATCAGTGAGACAAAAAACAATCTTTAAACTAAAAACAGCAGAAACAGGAACTAAAATAAGGGTCAGGGCCCTACAAAGTGTCGCCAGAAATACACCCAGGGTCCTGACATGATTTATTATTTATGACGAATCCACGGAAGAAGTTAATCAAGGAAAAACATCCGCATCATGTCTCTGAATGCTGTTTGGGGTTAACGTGAGCAGCACATCAGGAAAAAGTACTCAGGAGTACAAAGAAATGGAAATACTCGAGTACTTCACACCCCAGCCCGTAACCTGCAGACAAATGAAGTACCGAAGTACTCATAAAAACTGTAAAAGCTACAAAATAAAGTGCATAAAACATAAAAACTGCTTCATTTTTACATTTTTGAAGTTTCATTAGAATAAAAAGAAAAGAAAGAAGTGCACAAGTACTTTCACTGTAAGTACACACAAGTATTATAGCCTCCAGCTTGTGCCGCAAAGTACTTTGAGTGATTGTTGGGTATTTTGTAAGCTTAATTAGTACTACATAATCCTCTGAGGTAGGGCTGTTAGTTATAACGATATATATCGGACGACGATATAAAAACCTCTATTGTTTCATTTTACACTATCGTTTGTTTCGTGGTGTCGCGAAATAAACTGTTTACGGTAATATTTGTTCATGGTTCTGATGTCACTGTAGTTATTATTAAGTTCTCTCTTTCTCTTATATTTAATATAACCACACTACGGACGCACAAGCGCCTGTTGACGGTAACACCACAGCGTGTCCGCTTGTTTGTTTTCCACATAAACCTTTCACAATAAAGCTCAAGATCCTGTTGAGACTTTTCAAAATAAACGGAATCACATAAAAGAGCAGATTATTTATGGATGAGAAGTAAAAAAGACGCCAGGTGCTAAAAAATAAACCTTAGACTCAAACGTTAGAACAGGCTTTTCCCCGCAGCACGCCGTGTAATAAAAACAAAGAAAACGGCGCCGTTACAACTTATGTCTAAAAATGTATCGTTTCATGCATCGGTTAAAACACTCGACTCCAGCTACATGACGCGCAGCTGGAAACACTTCACACAAGTCGAGCTGCCCGAGATTCACAGACTTTACAGAAAATGTTACATTTTTGTGATTTATGTCGTTATCAGACGATAGATGTTTTATATCAGGAGATGAGATTCTGGTCATAACGCACAGCCCTAATCTGAAACATAGTATCAAGTAGTGAAAAATAAGTAGTAAAGTACCTCAAAACTGCACTGATGATATAGTAGTACTACTATGTGAGAAAAACGATTCAAGTACTTCCTGTTTTCAAATCCTCCGATTTATGGTTGAAAGACTGAAAGCTGAAACTAGTGCAGTAAAAAGTACTTTTACCTGTAAAATGTGCAGGAGTACACTAGAGAAAATACTCCAAGTACCTCAAACTGTCGTTACATGTGTCGTAAATGTACTACAACACAGCCTGTGACCCGGGAACGGAGTACTGCGATTTAATGTTTACTACTTCAAAAGTTTAAAAACAACAAAGTAACTGCAGTAATAATGCAGTAAAAAGTACAACATTTAATGTAGTACAGAGTATTAGTAAAATCAGATTTAAATACTCATCGATGTCGTCGTTCATCAAGTACTTTCCACCACAAACGTGGAGAAGTACTTAAAAATGTAGTATTCAGATAAGCTGAGTGCAGTAAAAAATACTTTTAAAGCAGTAAACAAGAGTATTTTAGCTTCCTGTACTGAGTTTCAGGCTGTGGCGTGAAGTACTTTTTCTTAGTAGTACTTTGATTTCCTGTGTTGTACTTTAAAAACTGTAATTACACAAAAACTGTGCAGTGAAACAAAAAGTACTTTGACTTTCCTTCAAGTTTAACCAACTCCATTAATACTACAAAGTACTGCATTAGTTCATACTACATGTGAACTCATTCAGAGGGAAAAAGTACCTTAACTATAGTACTTAACTATTTTGAAGTACTTATTATTATTAACCTAGAGAAAAATACTACGTCATTACTGTAAAGCACAGACAGACTGCAGCCGTGTACTCGGATCCTTTTTTCCAAGTACATAAACATATAAACTAAATACATGTAGTACTGCTGAATCTGACTCACAGTACTCCGGTCTGTTGTTTTTAAAAGTACACGATTTAACAACTAGACCCGTTTTCCAAGTACCTCAATACTACACAAGATGCAGTAGTGCCGTATTACTAATTTAGTAGAAAGTACTTCATGTCCAAAACTCAACACCTGAGTCATGAAGTACTGTGATTTTCTGTGCTGTAGTTTAAAGTATTACTCTGATACTTCCTACTGAAGTAAAGTATCTCTATGCAGTATTAGTATTTGAGGAATCTACTTCTCAAGTACTTGAAAACTAAAAACAGGGGAAAGTACTCCATTATACAACTGTCACTGAAAAGCTTTAGTAGTACTAAGAGAATAAAACTGAAGTACTTCCAGTTTCTGAGCAGCTCAAACACGTATTTAAGTTCAGTAGTACTCTGATAAAAGTACTTTAAACACAGCCTGAAACCTGAGACAAAGGGACTCAAAGTACTTTTGTAAGTACCTGCAGTAACAAAACTCTTGTAGAATACAAGAACAGAGAAACAAAAACTACTAATACTCTGCTTTATGAGTACATACAACTATTAAAACTGCAGTATTCAGTAGTAAAAAGTTTCCCTTTGAAATGCAGTCTAGCGCAGTACATGTACAGTACCTCAAACCTTAGTTATTAGTAGTAGTACTGTAGTACTAATTAGTAAAAAAAGACTTACTTCCATCTTATAGTTTAAGTACAGTACAAGTACACAAGAGGACAAATAAACACCAAAGTACTCCATGGTCCAGGTCATTCAAAAATGTACTTATACATTGTAGTACTGCATTACAAAGTACTTTAAACTGCAGTCTATAACATGGGACAAGTACTTTGGTTTACTAATGAATCCACCACTTCGCTTAGTACACGCTTAACGTACCAGAAATGTAAATAGTACTGCAGTTCCATTTTACAAATACCTTAAACTTGATAAAAACTGTAACAAATGTATTTTAGTACTACAAACTACAGCCTGATCCTACGATAAGTACTCCCAGTTACTCTTTGCTATTCAAAAAGTTTCATTTGTACAGTACAGTTACTCTTTAAATCTCGTGGAGTACACATTTGAAGTACTAGAAAATGTAATCATTAACCCAGAAATAGTACTTGTATTTACTGGTAAAAACAACTTTATACTGCAGCCTGAAACAAAGTATTTAAAAACCTTCATTACTGCAGTACTTCCCTCTGAAATTTACTTCAGAATGTAAATAAGGATTTTTGTGTACTTCAACTATCAAAATACTTAAAAACTGTACTTAGTGGTACTTTATTACTAGTTCATAAAAGCTACTTTGTACTATAGTCTGAAATGTGACACAAAGTACTCTGATCTACTGTAGTACATTGTTAAAAAGCTTCATTAGTACACACTTGAATATTTCTACTATCTACATACTTTAAAACTGCACTTAGATATAGCAGTACACATTAAAAAGTACTTTAAAGAGCACCGTGTACCACAGGACGAGGGTCACACTGCAGTACAAGTTTCATTACTGCAGTGTGTCCCTCTGAAGTGTAGTACAACAGTAAGAGGAAACACAGTTTTCCAAGTCCAAAACTATACGACTGTATTACTAATTATTAAAAAGTACTTTGAATTAGATCTTACTGAAGTACTTTGTTTAAAAAAAGCTTCATTACTGCAGTACTTCCATCTGAAATGTACTAGAGTGAAAATAAAAATATTTGTGTACTTTCACTTTCAAAGTACTTTAAACTGCACTTCGTAGTGCTGCGTAACTAATGAATAAAGTAGTACTTTCAGTCTGGCATAGGAAACAAAGTACTCTGATTTACTGTAGTACATTGTTAAAAGGCTTCGTTAGTACACACGGAGTGAAAACAGAAATACTTGAATACTTCTATTAACCGAGTACTTTAAACAGCCCTTACTTACAGCAGTAGTGCATTACTTATTAATAAAAAAGTAACTGTTACATCCTGAAACAAAGTACTGTGACTTACTGTTTGGTGTTTTTAGTTACACGTCTAAATTTACTGCAGGACAGATTTAAAGCAACAGAAAGCAAAAATACTCGAGTACTTCTATCCCACCCCGAGGTACAGTAGTACAGCATAAGCGATGAGTAAAAGTACTTTGTGCTCCAGCCTGCAGCGCGAGCTGGGGGCCCTGAGTACTGGGACCTATAGTGTTGGGGTGGGGGGTCCCGGTCCACCTGAGAAGCGTCCATACGTGCAGCACCTGAGCGGAGGTGCTCGGCGGCTGTTAGCGGGCTGTGGAGGCCGCCGGTTAATTGGAGTAATTGCTCCCCGGGTGGGACGCCAAGTTGTCGGGATAAACTTCCCCGAGCAGCCCCGCGTGCCTCCGCAGAGGGCCCGAAAAGGGAAGAAATGAAGCTAAAATGGAGGGTTTCAAGATGAAAGCCGCCAAGTGCTTCTTCTTCTGCTGCTGCGGGAGTTCAAACACTGAAAAGTGGGTTTTTGTTTCGGGCAGACAAATTAATGTTTTATAACCGTGTTATTAAGCCTCTGCGGCCCTGTGGACGCTCGGTCCCCCCTCGGAGAGCCCCCCGGTCGCCTGTTTGGGAGAATCGTCGCGGTTTACGGGCTGTTTTTCGGTGTTTCGGTGTGAAAAAAACCGTCCGACATTGCTCCGTCTGAGGCTGAGAACAAGTGGATAACGTTAGCCGTAGCCGCTAATGCTAACCATCCTGTTAGCCGCGCGGAGCTAACGCAGCCAGCAGCCACGCTGATAACAACTTCCATCAAAGATAAAAAAACACGGCGGCCGAGGGGCGGCAGGGGCCGGGGGCACGGCTCGAATCGGGCTCCAACAGTCCCGAAAGACGCCATCTTTTTACAAGAGTCAAGAAAAAAAGCCCTGACAGCGAGCAGGCGTCGGTGGGTCCAAGTTACATCGGCCCCTTGTCCTCCAGAATATCAACTCCTAGAATAAGAAACAGAGCAGCTAAACACACAGAAACACACGGGAACACAGCGGACACACACCGGCCGACAGCCCCGCACACCTGCCCGCAAACAGCCGCAGACACTCGACCACGGGCGGCCGCAGGAGACGCGTAAAGTTTGACAGCAGGGAAAATTAAAGTTATGAAATTAAAAAGCCCAATGTGCACTTACTCAGCAGCAGTCCTCCTCTGGATTAATTAAATATATATGTGTGTAAGAAGCCGATCCGCGGTGAAACAGAGGCGCACACACAGCCCGGCCGCCTCCTCCCCGCGGGGCTGGACCCAGCTGTCGTGTTTCGGGGTGACTTTTAGTGGAAATTGTGTAAAAAGAGAGAAACTGAAGCTACAAAACAAGAAGAACTCTTCTTCAATCTCATTCAGCTCAGCCTCAGCACATCACAGATCCCTGCGCCGCGGAGCTGGACGAAGGGGCACAAAAACTCCTCGCGGCTCCGGCGGGAGCTCGCTTATCCGCCGGGGAGCGGTCGATGTCGGTCCTTATGGCCGTTAAAGTTCGTTAAATCGGGCCGATGAGCGAGCCGAGGCGCGGGGGGGATGTGTTCGGGAAGCGGACTACTTTTTGTGTCGGTGCGGCGAATTTATTTCACTTTGCCTAAGGAACGGCGGTGCTGCGACTCCCATTGCCTAGGGAAAAAACCCGGATGTAAACTCAGTGAAACTCTATGGAGAGAAAGTCACACACACACACACACACACCGTGAAACTCGGCGGCGGAGCGGAGCACTTTGTTGTGTTGTTGTGTTACCGACCAGCTCCGCGCAGCACGCCGCCCTTCAGCCTCCTCGTTCGGCTGCTCGCTGCTGGACCCGCCGGACTGTTGCACTTTGTGGAGGAAAGGGAGGAGGAGGAGGCCCCTTCTCTCCTGCTTCCAGAGAAACGAATAAATAACTCCGTGGAGGAATGTGACCACAGAATAAGCTCACAGAAGCCAAACGGGAAACAAATCTGACGTGCTTCTTCATTTTATGATGTCGTCACGCACAGTTATTGTTCAGGCTTTCATATTTTCCTGCCCTTGGCCTCAGCTGTTAAAGCCCCTTTTTGTAATTACCCCGCAAATTGTAATTAAAGCTTTCAGCAGCAGGGGGCAGAGTTTCATCAGTGGCTGGGTAATGTCTGAGTAAAATGTTACAGGGGCTCTATGTAACCTTAGAAAGCACCCGTAGCTGTTATAGGTCTGTTATAGGTCTTAGCCTGGTAGCAATAAGCTGTTATTACACACAGGAAACTTCCAGCACGGTCTCACGCTAGCTCGTGAAACAAACACAACTTATAATCTGTTCGTTCGTGTTCCTCGCTTTTTCTTTCTTTCTCCTTCACGTGTTTGTAGTCTGTGTGAATCTGCAGTTTCCACACAGAGATTAACAACATCTACATCATCTGTCCAGGTTCATGAGGGACACTGACAGTAGGTGACTGTGAGGCAGACGAAGACCTGAGAGGTCAGCAATCCCAGAAAAGTGCTGGACAGGTGTACCCATGACTGATGATGACCGAAAGGAGGGACACAGACACGGTGGAGACTGCATAGGCGAGGAGGGAAGAAAGAGAGGAAACAGGAAGTGAAAAAAAGGAAACATGAGGGTGATGAATGAAGACGGGGCGACACAAAAAGTGAAACAAGCCTGGCCTCTGCACCGTCAGCCCCGAGTGACCCCAGGAGCCAGGTGTTGGAGACCCCTTTGATCCTGGGGGCGGGACTTGTGGCATCCACCCCCCACAGGAAGTGGTCCATCACCAAAACTGAGGTACCTATTGCATTTCTATATTTGATGTGTGTTCCTGGTTTGAGACGGGGCCAGTTTGATATTTCTGTTCGGGGTCGTTACAGCCAACTGTGACCTGACTTTAGAGAGATGGCTCGATTAATAGACTGATTGATCTATCAATAGACTGATAGAAGAGCAGCTGTCGCCGTCTCACAGCTGGAGGCCGGAGGACTCGGAGTTCTGCTGTTTTCTGTATTACAAACTAAGTAAAGCTGCAGCCTCAATGTGTTTCTATTGTTTCTACTTTTAGCTCTGTAAGTGGATGCATTGACTAAAAAACAGCCACTAGAGGGGGATGTGACACAGTCAAACACATCAGACTGTTCCTGACTTCCTGCTCGTCTGCTGGGGTCCAAACACTGACCCGTGGACCAGAAAAGGCCCTCCAGCACAGTATCAGTTTCTATTTCCCTAGAACAGGGGTCGGCAACCCGCGGCTCCGGAGCCGCATGCGGATCTTTAGTCTTTATTTTGCGGCTCCGGGTGGTTTGGGAAAATAAATGTAAGTATTTAGCTGAAGTGTATTTTATTTATGTTAGTTCTTTTTTAACTTGTAGTTCTAAATTGGAAGATTATTGTGATATTGAAATATAAAAATAAAATTATATCTTATTATTTTTTCATTGCTCAAAATAAGCGTCACACTCGTGGAAGCTGGTGTACCCGCCGAAACGGCGTGCATTTATCGAGACTTTCAACCCCAGGTAGGCCAATTATGGATCTTTGGATCCACATAATGTCAGCAGCTGTTCTCCACCGTGAACATGTTAAAACAAACACGCTCACGCCTCACAGACGACAGCTTACAGTCCTGTAAAGATGAAAGTGACTTCGTACAGCCTGATCTGCAGACGCTGTGCGCAGAGGTTCAGGAGCAGAAGTCTTATTGTAAACATATCACAGCAGACCCGACGATGTTTGCATGAACACGCTTTTCAGCATCTCTTTATTGACCACTTTTCACACACGGTTGCTGTACGCACACAGCCGGCTGTAGCTTTGCAGCTCACAGCTCGACACACACCAACAACAGCAGAGAGAGCACAGACGTTAAGGCGGCGTGGCGTGATTGCGGCGCCACTCAGGTGCGTCCGCCTCCCCTGCAGCGGTGCTGCAGACCACGCCCCGCCACACACATTAAACAGGTAAAATACATATTTAGGCAGAATTTTGCAAATATCTATTTTTTAGCAGCATAGAGCTTTTTTTCCAATTACTTTTTAAAAGTCAGGTCAAGGCTCCAAAAGCCCAAAGGCGATATAACAGTTTTTGTTTGCTGGATCATTTTAGTTCAGCTTTCCTTTTGTTATATTTCTTTAAGAGTTCAAAATGTGTTAATTACATAAATAAAATGTAATTTTCTCTGCAGCACTTCATGGATTTCATAAGCAACACACCTTAGTTTCTCTGTGGATTCTTTTAAAAAGCAGTTAAAAGCTTTTCTGTTCAAACAAGCCTTTTGTTGATCTACGTGTTTTATATTCTTTACATTATTTACATTTGATCTTTTACATTGTGTATAATGTCTGTTGATTGTGTTGTTTATTTTAATATTTGTGTACAGCGCTTTGTGACTGCCTGTCTGTGAAAAGCGCTTAATAAATAAACTTTACTTACTTTAGTTGTTCACACAAAGCATAAAGGTAAAAACAATATATACAGTGTTATCTTCATTTTACGTGTAAAAAAGTATTTGCGGCTCCCAGTGTTTTCTTTTGCGTGGAAACTGGGTCCAAGTGGGTCTTTGGGTGTTAAAGGTTGCAGACCCCTGCCCTAGAATATGAAAGTCTTCTTTTCTCTCATGTCTGATGAGCATTATCTCAACACCAGGATGTTCACTCTTTGTTTTGTTCTGCTCGGTTTATTTCTCTTTAATGTTTGCTCAATTTTGGCTCATCTGTTTCCTGTGAGGATATTATTTCATATCATATTAAGTCATCCATGTTTCTTCAGTCAGGGCTTTTCACATCATACTCTCTCTGTTTCTCAGTAAACATACTTCTTGGGTGCAGGAACTGCAGCAGCGGCGCAGCAGCCCCACCTGCTGGTCACGCAGGGTGAAGCACCTGTGAACTGTTTAGTCTGACCTCCATCACTCACTTTCATCCATCTATCAAAAACAGGCATGTATAGGAAATGATTATTACACACACACACACACACACACACACACACACACACACACACACACACACACACAGCAGTCAGATTTTTTTATGTAACCTTTATTTATACAGGAAAGGTTAGACGTGTTTTTATCAAACATATTAAAGTTACAACAATAACAAGACATAAAAAAAATCATAAAAAGCAAAACTGGTTTGCGTTGAAGTTTTCTCTAAAAGTATTCACACACAGGAGAACAAAACCTCTGTTCATGTTCAAGGAGCAGCGCCCTCTAGTGGTGGTTTAAAAAGTCTATATTTTTAAACACCTTTGTCACGTGTTGTTTTTTTCTGTAGTGCTGACTAACCTACCTGCTCCGTGTGAAAAAGTCATTACCCCCCCCCCCCCCCCCGTGAAATCACACATTCACTGTGATTAACCTCTTTTTTTCAGACCTGCTGATTATAAATCAGTTAAACTGTGTGACAAAGTGAAGCAGGCTGAAGGATGTTAAACAGCAGCACATCTCGCCACGATTGCACTTCATCTGTGAAGCAGAGACCAGGCAGCTGCCTTTGCTGCTAAAACCATGTGCAGGAAAACATGAAACTCGGGAGCAGTCGGACTGTAAAACATAAAACTGTGACGTTTAACACGTGCAGGTAAACATCATCAGGCCTGCGTGCACAGGTGAGGAAGCAGAGACGTAACTCAGGTGTTCTGCACTTTATTTCCATTTCAAATCGAACAGCAGGTATCCTCACTAACTCTACTTTATTCTGAAGGCTTGGAAACGACCTCGCCACCTCTCCAGCCTCAGCCAGATTTAATCCTTCTCTCCTTAAAACTGGAAGAATTTCACTTTGCAACACGAGTCTGAATTAGGACTCACGTTCATTATGCTAAAAGTTCGTATCCTGATCACGTGCAGTAGAATAAATAAAAGTCAGATGAAGGTAGGATGGAGGTCAGGGTGGATGGGACTGTGACTCAAACCTCGAGTAAGACTCCAGAAAACCCCACCGAGCTAAAACCACAAAGAGACGCGAACCTGTCAGGACCAAGGTGAGAACATCGCCGTGATACTCGCAGACATCCAGGAAGACCTCTGTCCTCCACCGCCGACTGAGCCCGGACCAATCAGATGGCTCGGTGCTGTGACTGACACTAACCCAATCAGAGAGCAGCAGATCCATCATCTGCTGGGTAATGACTTCCTGGCCTCATTAGATGCTGCTAACTGCATTATCGTCTCCGCGCTGTGTGTCGATTAGTTTTCCTAAGCGCCTGCTCGGCTTTGAAAAGCAGCTCTGGCTGTTTCTGCTCTCCTCAGATGAAACTTCAGATCTGAGTGTAAACGTGTTAAAAAAACACCAAGACCCCAGATCTGGTTTGGATCTCTGTCAGCGTGCACACAGGTCCTCATTGGGACGTTTTCTTGGTTTCAGAGCACTTATCAGTGTACAGAGTGTGTGCCACCCATTCTTTAATAACTGTGATTATGGCTGCTGAAGTAAAGAGCAAAGTAAAGCTGTAGCAGAGCAAACTGAGCTTTGACAGCGAACATCATCTTCTGCTCTTTTCCTGATGACAGCAGGTTTCCATGACTGTGTGGCAGCACAATTATTTGACACTGAATCCCAGTAAATCTGCTCCCGATCCCGTCAGGCTGCTGCTTCACTCTCAGCGCTGAAACATGCAGTGGATGGTGAGCCTGCAGTTCCTCTGATGTCCACTAGAAGCTGGCTCCAAACCTGAGTCAGACTTCCACGCTAACGGCTGCGGCTGCTAGCGTTGCTTGAACTGGACCTCTGCACCGTGCTTGTGCTGTTGGAGCCTTCATGTGACCCAAGACATGTGCTGTGAGGTCACTGTGCTAACACACCACCAAAGTGATGAAATTCTAGGATTATACTTGGATACCTGAGGAGCTGTGTGTGTGGATGCAGACCGACGACCAAGCTTTGGCTCACAAACCAAACAGGGTTACCTGAAAATATCCGGGACGCCAGTGGGTGACATTACAGGGCTGTGACGCTCATCTCTGGGTTAGCAAAGACACTGATGAACGTTGAGGTGAGCGTTTCAAATGATCACCAATAGAAGGGAAAGAGACACAAAACAAAACAATGACCTCAAAAATGTCAGCAGAGACGTAAAACGACCTCAAATAAACACAAAACAACGCTGGGTTAACACGTGATGGTGGTAAAAATATTATTGCTTTATGTAGAGCAGGGGTCAGCACCTTTCTGATGATGAGGGCATCTAAAGTTTCCTGCTGCATGACTGCATTAGCAATAAATGTAATAACGCTCTATATTAACAGTTACACACTTAACATAACAACTTTATAGATTATTTGTTCGCAGATGTTTGCAGCTGTCAGCAAATAGTTATCAGCTATTTTGACACAAAAAAAGACTTTTTATTCATAACAACAAATGAACTGAACAACAGAAAATACAAATGCTGTTTATGGTCTCCTCACAACACTGATAAGAAACGCTGTGGTGACAGTGATGTACAGTCTTGTTGGTATATGTGTGATTTCTATACATTTTACGTCAGATAAAAACTTTGGTTGTAAGATTCAGATAATTATTTGTTAAAACTGAGACATTTTAAATGAGAATAAGAAAGAAAAGTATTTCTTTGTGCCCCCCTCTCCCTGTTAATGCCCTACCTGCCCCCCTGCAACACTTTGCTAGACCCGCCCCTGCACAGCTATCAGCTGTCAGCTACTTAGAAAAGGATCCTGGTGTTATTTGTCTCTCAGAAACAGTTCATAACTTCAACTCATTCATGTCACCTAAAAGGTAAACCTGTTTCTCCATCACCTGTTCAGCTCTGATGATTCAGTAAGGACATCTCCTGGTTTCATCTTCATGTTTCCCTCTCACCACATATCCAAACCATCATGACCAGCAGCTTTACAGCTGTGGCTCCAGCAAACATCAGCTGATCCTAGAAATTAATATTAAATAAATTCTAACAACAGCTGATCAAGCTTAAACGTGCTGCTGTTGTTTAACGCGACATCGCTGGTTTCCTGTTTCTGGCGCAAAGTGAACGATAAACAAACAAGAGAGACGATCAGCTGATCATTGATCAGTTTCATGATTGAAGTAGAAACAGGAGAGAATGAAAGAAGAAGAGGCAGCTGTGCAGCAAAGACACAGAATAAATCCAGCTTTGTGTCTTTTTCATTGTAGCTGAAGTCCGGGACAAACTGTTTCTTCTCACTTCAACATGAAACGCGTAATATTTTCTCTGAATACGAGACGATTCCATTTTTTACCGGACGGTTGGAAACTCTACTAACTAACCTTATGAATAAAGTTCACTATCAGTAACATCATAGCACCACCCAGCTGTATAGAAACTCCGTCATGCTAGCTAGTAGCAGTACGAGTTATTGTAACTGACTGTAAAAAGTCAGAATAATGAAAATAAACTCCACCTAAACTTGGTTTATATCTGACCCAGATAGACTGCAGGTCATAACGTATTACCTGAAGTTCAGTTCACACTCAGACCGGCGGCCGCCTCGGGTCTCTGCTCCTCCTGCCTCCCCTTTCCGGCCCACTGGGCAAATGCCCGATGGCCAATCCAGCTATGGTCGTGTCATCAGTTAACCAGGGTTGCCGACCCCTGATGTAGAAAGCGGAGCCTGAAATGTCCACTAGAGGCCGGCCAGCCAGGCGTGGGAGGGGCTTACTGTTCACAGAAATCAAACTAAACAAACGTCTGCTGGGAATCAGCTGCTGAGTTTGTAAACCTGCAGCTTGTTTCTTTTCACACAGAGGAAGCGCCAACGAAAGCCGCTACAAGCCGCATGACACCATCCTGTCTGCTGATTGGCCAGATGTGTCTGAGGGCAGGAACAACAACTGCATACCTGAGCACACCTGGCAAACTAGAGTTTGGACCGACACGCCTCCTCCAGAGCATCTCAGTGGAGTGAGCTCGTTCACATGTACACAAACGCAGCGCAGGTGTGACAGGTACAAGCTAACGACGTGTCGACTCGACCTGAAAGGATACATGAAGAAGTGAAATGCAGGCACGTTGGTGTGGAGGAACAGTGAAGTGCACTCAGATCAGCCCACAGCGCTGCTGATGCTGCACTGCGACCATCCACCAGCCTATGATGACATAACCGCAGCTCCTCTCTTACTTTTTCAGCCGTGTGGAAGTGACTCATGACCGGGCTCGTGTGAATCAAAGCAGATCGTTGACTAGCTTTCGTAACACTCTTTATGTAAGACAGGTTCAGCAGCGGTTCGGGGGTGGACGTGAAGCCTCTACACCTGCCTCCAGCTCCACTCCACGTCTCCTGAACATCCACACACCTTCTCCTCCACCCGTTGGACGCGATTCGGCAACGGCCTCGGGATGAGAAGTTCATTTATATCACAGCTACAGTCACTTCCTGTAGTACGCCAGCAGCTTCAGCTCCCAGTGCAAGAAACCTCAGCTTCTGTCAGAATTCAAACCGACCCAGGACGAGCAAAATACAACAGCAGGAGCTGAGCTTCTAACAGCAAAGGGAGAACAACTCATAAAAAAAGCAAAGTTTCTGAAAGATGATGAAATGAGACAACAAAAAGACACGCGACGCGAGAATCAGGCAGAGCCTTCAGTTTTCAGGCCCCTCGTCTGTGAACCAGCTTCCAGTTTGGATTCAGGAGACAGACACTATCTCTACTTTTAAGATTAGGCTTCAAACTTTCCTTTTTGCTAAAGCATATAGTTAGGGCTGGACCAGGTGACCCTGAATCCTCCCTTAGTTATGCTGCAATAGATGTAGGCTGCCGGGGGATTCCCATGATGCATTGAGTTTTTCCTTTCCAGTCACCTTTCTCACTCACTATGTATTAACAGACCTCTCTGTATTGAATCATATCTGTTATTAACCTCTGTCTCTCTTCCACAGCATGTCTTTATCCTGTCTTTCTTCTCTCACCCCAACCAATCACAGCAGATGGCCCCGCCCCTCCCTGAGCCTGGTTCTGCTGGAGGTTTCTTCCTGTTAAAAGGGAGTTTTTCCTTCCCACTGTCGCCAAAGTGCTGCTCATAGGGGGTCATATGATTGTTGGGTTTTTCTCTGTATCTATGAAGCGCCTTGAGGCGACTTTTGTTGTGATTTGGCGCTATATAAATAAAATTGAATTGAATTGAATCTCTTTAGTCTTCTGAACATTTAGAGACAGGTTGTTGTTCTCACTCCAGTCCACCAGGTGTTGGACCTCCTCTCTGTACTCAGACTCATCGTTGTTGGCGATGAGACCCCGACTGTTGTGTCACCTGCAAGCTGGATGATGTGATTTGAGCTGTACTCTGCAGTCATGTGTTAGCAGGTGAACAGCAGTGGGCTGTGTTTATTCCTAGTGAGTCCAACTTCTTTACCAGCTTCTGGGGAAGTTAGGTTATATATTACCAGTAACTTTTCAGATCAAAAGGTGATAAAGTTCAGATTTTTTCACCATATCATTGATGAAACTTCCTGTTTTTAAATTTGAGCATCAGGGACAAGGCTGTTAATTGTTAAGGTCAAACTTAAGCATGTGAATGTACTGTATGTGTGAACACTCGAGAGCAACAGAACAGGATCTGGGATGCACTGAACAGGTTCCTGAAAACTGTGGAACAAACCAAAAATGCTTATAAACATGTGATGCAGTGTGTGCACGTAACAAACAATGAAAATAGAGATTTTCCATTATTAAAATATGTAAAAGGACTCTGATGTGTGAGTGACGTCTATTGTTTTATCTTACACCGATTAGTTTTCTCTGAAACGTAAAAAGAAGAAACAAACATGTACTCCCCCTCCGTCTGTTCTCACCTGTCATTTCAGTGATAAATATGTCTTGAATTCTCGAATTGACTCGTTAAATATTTAACCTAATTAAACCCTAAAAACGGAGTCATAAGACTTTTGTCCAAATGTTACCTGCAGTCACAACAACAGTCACCTGAAGGGGCTGAATACTGCAAAGACCCCACAGAACAGTTCATCTCATGCAGTGCTGATTTAAAAACTCTCACATGTTTGGACAATCTATAATCTTCTAACACAAAAACATACAAGTGTTCACTGAAGTAAACACACAGAGCAGTAGCAGATTTTTTTAAAAAATGTGTTTTATTTATTTTCATTTGCTGCTAACTACAAAATCTACAAATAAAAAAAGGGGCAGTTAACAAATGCAGTGCTCTCCAGTATGTGAACCCCTCAGCTGAATTTTTAGATTTTTCAGTTCAAGCCAATTAAAAGAAATCTAAAAATTCAACCCCAACAATCAAATGACCCCCTATGAGCAAGCACTCTGGCAACGGTGGAGAGGAAAAACTCCCTTTTAACAGGAAGAAACCTCTGGCAGAACCAGGCTCAGGGAGGGGCGGTCTTCTGCCACGACTGGTTGGGGTTTGAGGGGCGAAATTAAATCAAACATAAAGGAGAGCACAGCGTATTTATAAGATTAAGTTTTATAAAAATTTTATAAAATAAGATTATTATCAGGGGTGCACATAAGAGGTCCGCAGGTGCACATGCGCTGTCAAAATAAAAGACGCGCACCAGATAAGAATTTGCAACACGCAAGATAAGGAAGATAAGGTGAGATCTCCTCAAGATGTGGAAGATTCTCGGAAAAGTGGATGCAGGAGGTGAGCTGGCTTCAAACAAATGATTTTCACGGCAGACTCTGCAGCACATCTCTGTGCGTTCATCATTTGTTTGAAGCCAGCTCACCTCCTGCATCCACTTATCCGAGAATCTTCCACATCTTGAAGAGATCTGAACAAACTCTGTCCTCCTCCAGAAAATTTTATGTAAGCAAACACGCGTTGCAAATTCTTATCTGGTGTGCGTCTTTTATTTTGACAGCGCATGCGCACCTGCGGACCACTTGTGTGCACCCCTGATAATAATCATGACCCCACAGAGCGAGACCCCACTCAGCCAAAAAGCTTTGAGATGGCCCAGCAAGCTGCAGGGACACCAATGGCCACTGTGGCGAGACCCAAACCTACTTTAAGTAGGCCATGACACCACCAAGAATAGGTCTCCACAGTTTCCTTGAGTTCTGCATTAACTTTTCTAAGCTGGGCGTTCTCCTGTGTGAGTTTATCTACCTTACTAATCAAATTCTGTATTATTCGATCCGCTGTAGCACTCAGTCTGCGAAATTTCTCATCAATGTTTGGTACAGGGAGTAAATCATTTAACATTTCCTGTGCCATTTTTTTAAATTAAAAATTAAATTAAATTAAAAGCACAGTGTCACAGTGTATTAGCTTTTTGAAAATGCCCCAAAGTAAACCGTTAAACGAGCTCTTTTATTTGAGGACGTGGCAAAGAATATGACGTCACAGTGATCGTTTGAAAGGATCAAAGGAGCGCCGTGGAACATTCTGCGCATGCTCAGATCATGCGAATTTCTTGTCTATCACATATGGTCTGCTTCCCAATTCAGGGTCTGCACGCTTGAAGTACGCGCACTACGAGTACTACGTACGGTGCGTACTATAAGTACGAGAAGTGCGGAAGTGCGAGGCTTGTGAAATGCGCGGTCTAGCCTCCGTCGCGCTGTCCAGGTTGCCTAGCAACCATGATACCAACCGCTGGAAACGTGTCATACAGCTTTGTTTGACAGAAATGAAGGAGAACATCTTTTGTTCATTTGTTTGTTTGTTTCTCTCGAGCTTTGTGTGATTAGTTGAGTATCTGAGGCTGAGACCACAGGACAGTAAAACATGATTGTTGGGCTTCTTTTCTGTACTGAACAGTCATTTAAGATTAGCTAGTAAATAACAATTAGCTAATGTTGTTCATGAGACTAAAGTCATCTCACTGTGGTAATGTAAATATAATATGGCCAATATTATAGTTATTATATTAATCATTATTAGTTATTAGGGGAGACCGGGGTCAGTTGTAACACTTCCAATTTCTCCAATCAGGGCTAAGTTACAAATGAGTTCAAGTTTTATTTGTCATATGCAAGTTAGCACAGGGTCAACATTGCAATGAAATGTGTTTGACGAGCAGCAGTCACTCAGCAGCATGATACAGTACAGAAAATATAGTAAAATATAATAAAATAAAATATAAAAATATAAAAATAGTAAGGAGCTAAATATTAGAGAGACATGGTAAAAGAGAAAAGATGACTAAATATATATGTATCTATAAATATAAATATATGTACACTAGTGATTAAATAAGAAAATCTTGAAAAGAAATATGACGGAGGGCAGATGGGATATTGCACAGGAATGAGCAGCAGAAAATTACAGTATTGCACTTTAAATATAAATATCAATAACAATAAAGTGAAGTGACCAGTGCAGATTAAACAGAGTACTTGTGAAGCTGCAGGGTAGCTTCTGAGTGCTGTGTTGTGTGTGTTTAAGTGTTGTGGTTGAGGTGTCGTACGGCTTGGTGGTAAAAACTGTTTTTAAGTCTTGTAGTCGAGCAGACAGACTCCTGTAACGTCTGCCAGATGGTAACAGGGAGAACAGCTGATGTGCTGCTGTGGTCCTTGATGATGCTGTGTGCTTTACGGAGGCATCGCTGGAGGTAAATGTCCTGAATGGCAGGAATGATGTGACTCATCCTGTGCATGCCCAATTCAGTTCTGCTATCACATGTGAAAAATCAGCACATTTTGTCAAACACAGACAATTTAACATGAAAAAAAGTAATTTGTATGCCAAAAAGTAAGTTTTTCTACTTTATTTCAATTTCTAATAGCATTATCTGATTTGCACTTAAACTCATCAAACTTAAATTATGTTATTTGTACGTCTATGGGGATATATTCTGTGCAGGTCTTTAGTGCTAATGTTTTAGCCGTTGGCTGTATGATGTTACAACTTACCACACTATTACTTTAACTTATATTAAACAAGTTGGGGCAACGACATCAGCAGAGAGAGGTTCACTGGTCGCTTTTGTATATGCGGTTAATGCCATTGGCAACACAATTCCTCCACTGTTTGTGTTCCCACACATACATTATGCAGACCACTGTGTCAGAGATGGACCAGTAGGAAGTACTGGTAGTGGAAATAAATTCCCACGCCTAAACTGATGTGACAAATGTTCATATGTTCTTGTATTTTTTGCATTTCTTCATGTCTTCTTGGTCAATTTGTTGTCCCACTTTGGCATTTTGGAGAAATATTGCTTCACTTTAAATGAGTTTTGGCATTTGTGGCCATTTCTTTTTTCTTTTTTGTGATACTTTTGTGTCTCTGATTGTTTAGGGGTGTAGCTTGATGCTCGCGTCGCGTGTCTTTGTGAGCTTTTTGTTGTCTCATTTCATCATCTTTCAGAAACTTTGCTTTGTTTTGTGAGTTTTTCTCCCTTTGCTGTTAGAAGCTCAGCTCCTGCTGTTGTATTTTGCTCGTCCTGGGTCGGTTTGAATTCTGACAGAAGCTGAGGTTTCTTGCACTGGGAGCTGAAGCTAGGGCGGCCGTAAGGGCGACTGTGGCTCAGCGGGTTGGGAAGCGTATCTGTAACCAGAAGGTCGCCGGTTCGATCCCTGGGCTCTCTGTCCTGGTCGTTGTGTCCTTGGGCAAGACACTTCACCTACTGCCTACTGGTGATGGCCAGAGGGGCCGATGGTGCGATATGGCAGCCTCGCTTCTGTCAGTCTGCCCCAGGGCAGCTGTGGCTACACCTGTAGCTGCCTCCACCAGTGTGTGGATGTGAGAGTGAATGAATAATGGCATTGTAAAGTGCTTTGAGGGTCTTGAAAAGCGCTATATAAATCCAATCCATTATTATTATTTTAAACTCTTGTTAAAAATGCTGTAATCTGTTCCTCTTCAGTTCTAATGAACCCGTTTCCTGCTGCACACCACAGTAAAGCCCGGTGTGGTTTCACATCATCTGTTTTTCTATATTTGAGCTGAAGCAGGAACCATTAATGTTTGACTCCAAGCTGAAGCTGCAGTGGAGTGTTTGCTTTACCTGCACCAGATGAAAAAGACGCCGACTCCTTTTTAATGAACTCTTTGAAAATGTTTTTCTTGCACGTTTTCAGCAGCTCGTCTCTGTAATGAGATCAGTGAAGATCTGAGAGTAGCTGGTTATGATGCGTGTTACTGGGAGGAGTAATGAGATTACAGTGACGTCCCCCTCGTGTGTGCGTGCGGGGAGAGTCGCTCCAGGCCGGTGATTATGGCCGCTGAGGCCCAGCAGCCGTCCGAGCAGCGAGGCCATCAGGCCCTCAGCAGCAGGCTGATGTGATTACAGCGAGCGAGGCCAGCCTGCGTCCTCCACATGTTTACTGTCACAGCAGGTAGGATTCGTTTGTCCATGGAGGACCATCACTGTGGTCTGAGCTCCTTTGATTTTTAATCAGCATTTTTATTAACCGTTATTTTCAGAGCGTTTTAAAGCTCTCTGTTTGATTAACAGGAAGTGCTACGGCATCCTCCAACTCTGGGACCACACAGGTCACCTGGTGAGGGGCAACCGGCCTCCGACCAGTCGCGGTCTCTCAGACAGACGGCTAAAGCTTATGAATCTGAGCCAGACCTCTCTGGAAGTCCACTCATACATTTATATCCACATGAAACATCGTCGCTCAGTGCCTGTGTCGTTTTGTGGTTAAGTTGCCGTCGTGCAGAAACGATGTCGTTTAATCTGACGCTGACTGCTGTCCTCAAAGCGCCATTTCAACGGCGACGAGATCACCGCGCACGTTGTTTTTTCATTTTGCGGTTACGAGCTCTGCACGGTCTTTAAATCTAACGTTTAAAGAGAAACAGACTTGCTGACCGTGCACAGGACAGCCGTCATTCTTCTATTCGTGTCTCATCGAGAGGCGGGGCCAGATGACGCCGTCGACTAAAATCTTTTCATGAAAACCTGCACAGGGTTTCGTAAAGGCGAACAGTCCCACGACATGTGGCTGTAACGAAGGTCCAAAACTTTTGCACATAACTCCTCCCACACTGAAGCACACAGTGACGGCGAGGTTGTGCAAAGCCTGCTTGTGTTTCTTTCAAACACTTTGTTGTTGTTTTTTTGGATGAATGCTGGAAGGTCAGTATGCTTTTTAAAATAAAAGCCTGTGATTTTCAAAATAAGATGCATGCAGGAGGAGAACAGGATGCAATTAGTTTACTAAATAACACCATGCAGTGATGTATGTCTTATAAATGTGGACACTGAAGTTTTTCTAATTATAAAACTTGAAAATCTCTGTTTTTAAAAGATGCTTTAGCTGAGTGAGTGCAGAGTCTTTACCTTACACTATGAAAGCACCTGTGAATTCACACGACACCAAACTTAACTGAATTCAGATTCCATCACAATGAGACGTCTGACAGCGAGCGCTGACGATTTAACACATACAAAGGAGCGAATCCATCGACCTCCAACAAAGCAGTGTTTGCAATGATCCGAGACACTTCCTGCTGAAGGTGGACAGAGCAGACACCATCAAGGAGGACCAGGTTACATGATGTTAGCAGCGAGAGATGTCAACCAACCTGGCTGAGCATCCCCGAGGACTCGTGGGACAGGAAGAGGAAACGGTGGATGGAAATGAGTGCGGTCACATGATGGATTTATGCAGCTGATTCAAAAACTCGACCCTGGCGGAGTCCAACACCCACCAGAAACGAGTCCAACTCATCGCCGGATATGCGGACCAAGCTCTTGCAACGCTAGTGTAGGGATCGAATGGCCCGTAGCAACAGACCAAACACTCCAGAGTCCCAAAGCCCCACAGGACGCTCCCAGGAAGATGGTCCAAGGTCTTCTCCAAGTCCACAAAACAAATGTAGACTGGTTGGGCGAGCACGCTCAGGTATCCTTGAGAGGGTAAAGATCTGGTTCAGTGTCCCACGACTGGGACGAAAACACATGGATAAAACATAAATCAGTCACACTTTTCCAAAAGGTTTCTGGGACCATCAGGGTCCCATTACAGTTTAACATGGGAGTCTATGGCGCCTCTAGAGGACGTTAGAGGAACTGCAGGTGTGTTCTGCCACGGAGGTTGATGATTGGTTTGCAGCATCTGTTAATTAATTTGTCTAAAACCTGTTAAAGCAGTTTGTAGAAGATCCTGCAGGTCGACACCCGTTTGTGGACGATGTCACGAACACGTCGTTCCAGTTTTTTCTTTTTTCTTTTTTCAAATCCAGATTATTTTTACCAAACGTGCCGTTGTTTCTCTCCGATACTCACATTTAAGAGGGTCGAGGCTGAGGTCCGTGTTTAGCCTGCAGCCCTGTGAACACAGTTTCTCTGAAGAAATAAAAATCATTTCAGGCTCAACGTTTGCATCACTAACGTTCACTCGAGCGCTGAGCTGAGAGCGCGGCCTCCACAGTTAGATAAGTGCAGCTCTCAGCGAGAGCTTCGGGCGAGTAAGAGGAGCAGCCCCGAGGATCACAGCTCCACTAAAACCACAGCGAATGATCTGAAGGTGGAGGTGCTTTCTTAAAAGTTTTGAACTGAAATGAACCTGCAGTGCTTCATGCAGATGATTCGCTGAAACGTCAGCAGGAATGAGTGAGGGATCACAGGAAACGTCCATCAGGATTTAAAAAGTTTAACATCTAATAAAAGAGCAACAACTGACATCCCAACATGTGGGGATGATGAAACATGATTTATGAGAAAGTTCTTCATGAGAGGAAACATGCAGACAAAACAAACTGCAAACAAAATAAACTATAGCAGAAATCAGAGTTACAAGATAATAATGAACGATTCTGAGATATTAGTGAGGCTTCATTTTACTTCAAATCTTTTCAATATGAAACGGCGAGCGTCTCGTCCTCCATATGGAGCCGCTCTCACTAGTCTGACGTACTTTATGACTTCTTTATGTTTACGTGGTGAAACCAGCTTCCTCCCTGCGTCTGACCTGCTGCCTCAGCAGCAGTAAAACATGATAACTCAATTACAAAGTACTTCCATTTAAATCCACCCACCTGTTCCAGCAGCAGCATTAGAGGGATGCTGATGTATTAAATGATAACTCAGTTACCTACAGCAGCGGTCCCCAACCCCCGGGCCTCGGACCGGCACCGGGCCGTGAGTCGTTTGGTACCGGGCCGCGAGAGTTGAAGCTCAGGTGTGAAATGTTTGGTTTTCAGCATTATTTTGTTATCGTTTTTATTGTTTACTCGGTTTTCCTGGGTCTTTTCACGTGTGTTATGAATAAATCTTCTTTTTTTTTGGTTTTATTTTGTTGTATTTATCCGCGACACCTTAAAGGCCGGTCCGTGAAAATATTGTCGGGCATAAACCGGTCCGTGGCACAAAAAAGGTTGGAGACCGCTGCTCCACAGCACTTGGTCACAGATTCATCCTGCAGCCACAGAGCTGATGTTAACATCTGGAGTACAGGTGAGCACTTCTTCTGCCTCTCAGATGGGTAAGATATAATAAGAAAGCAACGTGAAATAGAAACCTATCAGTCTGCAGCGTGCACACCTGCCTCGTGGAGCGGATAAAGTTGTGACCCCAGGTCAGCTGAGGCGTATTTTGAAATTACACAGAAATCTGTATAAAACGTATGTATGCTCTGCAGCTTTAATCAGTTTTTAAATCTCCTGGTGTAAGTGCAGCCGTGGGCTGACGGTGACGCTCCTGAAGCTCAGGATGTGGATGTTTTCACAGCGAGTGTCCAAACCACACAGCGTGGTGTTAACCTCGAGCTGTGGTTGGATCATCCTTCAGCTGAACTTTGGTGTCGTCTTCCTGCCGTTGTGATGGCGTTCAACATGAGAGCATCTTTCCTGTGCTCATGTGTTTATGTGTTAGTGTGTTAGTGTCATCACCACTAACTTCTAGCTCTCATAAACCTCGTATGCTTTTATTATGCTTATAAAAACTGGGAGGAAATCTAAATCTAAATTGATTTTTTAAAACCTCAAATCTGAACACACACACAGGACGAGAGACTATCAAAATAAAACAGGAAGCTAACACTGACACGTTTGACTTACCTGGATGACTGAACATGGATCGAGACACAGGCTGTGTCCCAATTCAGGGTCTGCAGCCTTAAAGGCCGCATTTTAAGGCCGATTACGTCACAGCGGCGCCGAAGGCTGTCCCAATTCAAAGGCTGCTCGAAATGCAGCCCTCAGATGCGTCCTTCATTTCCCTGAATGTTAAGGCTGTGGCGGTGTAGACTTCGTGGCCCAACATATCCCAGAATGCATAGTTTATTATTGAATATTATGTCACTTATTTATGTGCAAATGTTTAATAATGAAGAACATTAAAACATGACTGTTGCCACATGTCAGCAAAGTTATGTGACATTAGTGACGTTTGTATGTTAACTTGCTTTTAAAGCCTTTAAAATATAATAATACAACAGTCGACTTTAATCTTACAGAGAATGTGATGATTTTGTGGATAATTAAAGTCAGTCATATATCCACAAACACAACAAGCTGAAAGTCAGTGATGCTGCTCGGTTTGCAGTCCTGAATATCACGGCACAAGCAGGATTCACTGCACTGTTAATGTTAGCTCTGTTATATTGCTGCCTCTGCTCGGTGGTGTCGAGCCAAACGGACTTTAACGTGTGTTTGAACGAGCTGACGGTTCACTCGTTAAGCTGAAAGAAAGATGCTTTAATCACAGCAGTCACACATGTGTCCACTGTACCATCTGGGAACTCTTCTTGTTCAGCACTCGTAATAACACAAACACTAAATCCTCCTGTTTGTAGCAGTGTGTACACCTGAGACTGTCACCTGTGTGTCCTGCACTCTCTCTCTGTTTCTTTCTCTCTGATTGTGGAATAAAAGGATGAACATGTATTTAAAGTTTAACATCACTAACTGTCTGTCCTGAATCAGTCTTATTAGGTAATGTTCAAATAATGTTATCATCCAGTGTTTTCAGTGTGGGAGAAAGTACTCAGGGCCTTCAAGTTACACACTATGAAAGGCAGCAACAAGTTTAATGTTCAGAAACCTAAAGTATGTATCAGCAGCTGAATGGAGCTAAAAATAAATGTTTGTTTCAGTTCTATGAAGCTTTGAGTATTTTGGATCAGTCGCACTGCTGTGTTTGTTGCATCATATTGCTGTAATTGTTTATATGCTTTATATATTCTGAGCTAAGTTGATCTATAGTGTTACATCATATTCTATAAGGATGTTATGTGTTTGTAGACTTTCTGCCCAGTTTGACCCATTTAGCAGAATCAGCCTGTTTAAGGCTCTGATATCTATTCTGTATGACTTAAAGCAGTTATGACATGGTCTGATTTTCTCACCCAATAAAGGAATATTTTATATATCAGTCGACTCTTCATTCTATCAGACACAGTTATCACAGCTCGTACATTTGCTTTTTACACATATATGTAAGCATTGAGCCAAATTTAGTAATGCCAACATATTAAAAGAACAATATTTGTCTCTTATATATAATACATCTGTATATACACTGTCACAGATACTCGTCTTTAAGTGAAGATTTAAGGTGATAGGAAATATAAATAACTGCAACTTGAATCTTTACTGAAGCTCAGTGTTTGACACAGAGTTCAAGTTCACTGCTGTAATAACTAATATTGATTAATATAATATTGGCCATATTATATTTACATTACCACAGTGAGATGACTTTAGTCTCATGAACAACATCAGCTAATTGTTATTTACTAACTAATCTTAAACGACTGTTCAGTACAGAAAAGAAGCCCAACAATCATGTTTTACAGTCCTGTGGTCTCAGCCTCAGATACTTATTAAATCACACAAAGCTCATGTAGAAACAAACAAATGAACAAAACATGTTCTCCTTCATTTCTGTCAACCACACGTTTCCGGCTGTCATGGTTGCTAGGCAACCTGGGCAGCGCGACGGAGGCTAGACCGTCCCATTTCACAAGCCTCGCACTTCCGGCCTTGGCGGTCTTTGAGTACGCGGCCCTTGAGGACCGTTGAGGCTGCGTACTTTAAGGCTACAGACCCTGAATTGGGACACAATCCCTGAAATGGGACACAGACCCTGAATTGGGACACAGCCACTGAGACAGAGCCGCTGAGCTAACGGGCCAAAGTAAAGCCAGACAAAACCCACGAAACACGGACACGGGGGACACAGGAGGACAGGAAACACGTCACCTGGGCAAAGGTAGTACTGTGTCCAAGCTGAAAACTACAACAGATTCACACTGAAGATATCAAACAGGAAACCCTGGATCGTGACAACCTTAGCATCTAGCTAGCAGCACAGAAGAGGAGCTAGCATAGCGGGAGTAAGGATTTTGTCAGCTCATCTGAAATGCAGCGTTTCTATCAGCTCGACAAACATCAGCAAACACACAAACTGTGTGTGTCACAGTGTGTTGCAGCTAAAGGCCCAGCTGGTGTATCTGACAGGGAGAGAAAACACAGAGAGCTAAGTTCACTCAGAGATGGAGACAGATAAGAAAGAAGGAGCGAGCTCATTTAAAGCTGGAAGTCCTCATGTTTCTAAATCACACGTGATCTGATCAGGATTGTTTACATAAATTCTTGTGTTTCATTTTTGGGAAACGTCCTGCTAAACAAGCTAAGCCGTGCTAACTTTGTGTTATTGAAATGTTGCATGAAAACAGCTGGCAGTGCAGGATAAACAGGTTAGTTTGCAGCTGAGTGCGTGAACGTGGCCGTGGGCTTCGTCATTGAAGACTCAGTCACTGATTTCCACCTTTATATCAGCCGTGTACTGTGCAGCATCACTATGTAGTGATGTGAAACGTGTCGATCCATAAAGATCAGCTGATCACAGCCTGACTGAAGTGTTTTCCCCACGCTGAGCCACTACAGATCCTCCAGCTGCTGAATCCTCTGTAACCCCCGACCGTGCTCAGGTGTGGAGGCAGCGTCGCTCCACCAGGTAGGCAACAGGTTATTCTGTAAGGGTCACGTGTCCGACAAGACAGATTCAAGCTGAGTGCATTCATTAGAATTTAGATTCAAGTAACATTTGTATTCTTATGTGCTATTATTATTATTATTGGTATTATTATTATTATTATTATTATTGTTATTATTATTATTATTATTATTATTATTGTTGTTGTTGTTATTATTATTATTATTGTTATTATTATTATTATTATTATTGTTATTATTGTTATTGTTATTATTGTTATTATTGTTATTGTTATTATTATTGTTATTATTGTTATTATTGTTATTATTATTGTTATTATTATTATTATTGTTGTTGTTATTATTGTTATTGTTATTATTATTGTTATTATTATTATTATTATTATTATTATTATTATTGTTATTGTTATTATTATTATTGTTATTGTTATTATTATTATTATTGTTATTATTGTTGTTATTATTGTTATTATTATTATTATTGTTGTTATTATTATTATTGTTATTATTATTATTATTATTATTATTGTTATTATTATTATTATTGTTGTTGTTGTTGTTGTTGTTATATTAACGCAGCACAAGGTTCAGTTACCTTCTCTAATAACAGGCGTTCAGCGAGTACATTTCAGGGCCGCGACTCTGTTTGAAGAAGTCGACTCAGCAACTTTTACTTTTGTTTCCCTTCTGCGATTTTAATATTAGATCACCAGAGTGAACTCAGAGCAGACCTGCCTGCCCTCTGTGCAAAAGTAACTGCCCCTAAACCTGATGACTGGCGGTTCAACCCGCGGTCACGTGTTCGTGATGCCTTCAGTGGGTCGTTCACGTCACTGTGGAGGAGTTTTCAGGATTGTTTGAATTCGGACGTGCTGGAGGGTTTCCCAGCATGAACGCCTGTTTAAGGTCACACTGATTCTGGCCACTCAGCCAATCAGAGGTGGACGTGCTGTGGTGTTTCTGATCATTGTCCTGCTGCCCGAGTGCTCTTGAGCTTCAGGGCACGGACTGATGGGCGGACATCCTCCTTCAGGGTTTTCAGGTCGCGGTTCTGTCAGTTGCAGCGAGTCGTCTGTATGCTGGGATGTTTTTGCTCCTTGGACTCTCCTATGGAGGCCATTTTGGCCCCGCCTCTTTGTTATTGTTGACCTCTGACCTTTACTGAGCTGAGTGAGGCCTGCAGATGCTGTTCTGGGTTTGTTTAGGATTTGATTTGTGAGTCTCTGATTTTTCGCTGTGTGTTGCTGCTGTGTTCACCTTTGTGTCGGTTCATTCATGTGAAGTATGTCGATGCTCATATTCCGTCTTTCAGCTACATCCATGTTCACTTCCTGTTTCACTTGGTCCGTGGTTTTCTCTTCTAGTCTCAGTTCTGATTCCTCAATCCTGATTTATGCTCAGCTTCTGCTCTGCGAGTGTTCCCCTCCTGTACAGGTGTCTCCTGTTAGTTACTTCCTGCTTTACTCTGCAAGACATAATCATTAAATGTACGTTATTAGACGTGAAACATTCAGGAGCTGCTGATTCGTTCGTTACGCAGCGTCACCGTGAAACTGTCGACCGTCATTATTGATATGAATGAAATGAAACGTTCAGAGCAGTCGTAGGAAACCTGTTTGTGTTTGCCACGCTCCTCTTTGTAGTCTTATAATACTTTATAATATAAAATAATATTATTACTGTGTAATAATATTATTATAGAACGTGTTTAACAAAAGTTAAACTTACAGTTTGTTTGGTTTGGAACAAAACTCTTAGACACTAATCGTGTCCACTGTGGGCACACTGAGCTTCATACGCCACAGTAATCTGATTACTTCTCTGTTAGTATTTCACAGTAAATACAACACTGTGCAAAAGTCTTGAGCCCCTTCATTGTGACTGTTCTGCAGGTTTCTGCCGCTGTAGCTCTTCTGCTGCGAGGTTCAGAGATGCTCTTCTGCACAGCTCGTTGGTAACCAGTTGCTGTTGTCCTCCTGTCTCTTCTCCTCTGACCTTTGACCCTAACGGGGTATTTTCTGTGAGAGCTGGATTCGTTCAAACCTTCTGTGTAAACTCAGAGATGGTCCCAGCTTATCATCAGTTTCTGAAACGCTCAGAACAACAACCACGATCACAGTCCTCAGTTTGAACTTCAGCAGGTCGTCTTCATCACGTCTTCCTCCCTGAACGTGGAGAGTTCGCTCTAATCTTTGGTTTTCTTTGGATGAACCTGACACATGATGGAATTTTACACATGGAGCGAACAGAAGCGGCGATGAGGTCATGTCTGCGTGTTGTTATTGGCAGCTGCGCCTCCTTCAGTGACGATGGAGACCTGAAAACAACTTTTAGCGAGCAAAGCTTGAACAGATTTCTGAAAGTGAGGCGGCGTGCAGAGCCGGGGGGACGCTATTTGTCTTCAAGCGTCTGATGAGATCTTTTTTTACTCTCCTCCTGGCCGCTGCACCTCCGCTTTAATTGCCTGTCAAAAATAACCCGGCTCATCCTGCAGTTCCACCTCGGAGCGGGAACCCAGGGGACGAAGCCGCCGCGTGCACGTAGTGAAGATCTGTGCGTGGGCCTCGCCGTGGCCGCGCGACCTCCGCTTCGCTGCGGTTCGCTCGCGCCTCTCCTCTCGGTGTGGGCTGCTTTGCAATCTTTATGTAAAACCTATATGTGGGAGGGCAGCGCTGCGAGAGCAGCTGCAGACATGTGATCCGAGTGAGAGGCAGCAGAAGCTGAAACCGTGTTGGTGTTGGACTCCTCAGACCTGCGGCGGCTTCTCGGACCTCTCGCTGCTTCAGCTACGACTGAAGGAGGAGGAGGAGGAGGAGGAGTGAGCCGACCCTCAGCTGCTGCTGCTGGAGAGGAGAAAATGAGTTCATTTCCTCTCTCTCTCTTTTAAACAGCTGTACAGTGGCTGAAGCGCCAGCAGGTGGCAAAAGCACTCACCTCTCTGCCCTCAGCCAATCAGAGGCAGGCAGCTGGGGAGTGGGTGGGACAAAAGAAAAGGAGAGGGAGAACCACAGAGCTGAGATAAAAAGTAAAGAGAAGAGAGCGGAGACGCGACTCCGAGGAGAGGAACGGGAGCAGCAGCTGCTCGGCAGAGAGGGAGAAGGAGAGAAGGGAGGAGGAAAGGAGGAAAGGAGGAAAGGAGGAGCTCCTTCCACACTGAAGCGTTTGTTTCTCTGTTAAACTTCCTGGAAATGCAGCGCAGACAGGCTTCCTCCGGCTGAGAGGGTTAGGAGGAGGAAGGAAGCCAGTTCAGAGTGAAGCTGCCCCCACCTCCTCCACCTCCTCCTCCTGTCACAAAGAGAAGCGTCGATCTTTGCTTCCTGCTGCTGAGAGGAGACGCGCGGAGGTCTGCAGCCGAGGCACTTCCTGTGTTTGTGAGGGTGGAAAGTTGCGCGTGGAAAGTTAAGCGGCTGTGGCGATGGCCGGCGGCAGCTCAGAGCTGATCCCAGAGCAGCACTGAGCACGAGCATGGAGGAGCAGCCGCCGCCGCCGCAGGAGGAGGAGGAGGAGCAGCATGCTCCGCTGCAGGATGGAGGAGAGGAGTCCACCTCCACGTCTTCAGCCTCCAACGCAGAGCTCCCCCGGGCGACGCCGGCCCCCACCTGCCAGCACAACAGCAGGACCTTCACGGGTCTGAGGATCTTCTGCAGGAGGAGGTGAGTGTCTCCTCCCGCTGCTGCGCGCGTACGTCTGCGGCTCAAGTTTTCTTTTAAACAGTCAAACTTTTAATCGCTGACACACGGGGAGCCAATCAGAGCGCACGCACAGAGTAAACTGATGGTGGTAATGCAGCTTGTTATGTGTCGCGATCGCTCGCAGATTACACGTCTAAACGTTCGACACAAACGCAAAGGTCAGTCGGTCAGCAGGAAGCCTGCACTTTGACCCCGACGCTTCTCCGGCTCAGCTTTGCTTTTCAGGTTTCGTCTTTGCTCCCACGGTGACGCATCTCTGATCCACATCAGCATTTATAACCACAGATTAGTAACCAGCTCACTCTGCAGCTTCTTCTTCAATCATAAGGTCTCAGTTAGATGCTCGTGTTGGATCAAACACGGCTGACAACACTTTGTTTTTCTCGTCTTATATAAAACCTTTCAGCTCAGGACAAACGTCTCTTCATATCTGAGCAGTTTTCATGTTTGAGTTCATCGAGATTCTCAGACTCTGAAGTTTGGGTGCAGTGAAGCGAGGGAAATCTGGAGAACACCTCCCTCAGAGATTTCCACACGTATTCACTTCAGTACTGAAAGCGACGTAGGTGCACGAAAACACGCAAAATCCCGTCGGCGACGTCCACGCCGCGCTGTTTCCCTCAGCTCTCATTCATCCAGATGTTCTCAGCTGGACAGATGAACTCTGAGCTGAAGGAGCCGCTGTTCGTATCGGCGAGGCCTCGCGTCCACGGTTTCACGTCTGCAGACGCCCGGCGATGGCTGATGTGACAAAGTGGGTTCAAATGACCAAGAAGAGTCCTTTCAAAATAAAAGCCAGCTCCTGACGCTGGCCTTGAAATGAAAAACAGTCTTAAATGTCTGTAATTACGGGTTTAATGGTTTCTGGTGTGAACGGCGTGCTCTCTGTGGGCTGAACCAAATCAGCCAAAGTTTTGGGGTTTCGGGCCGTTTGTGGTCACGTTTGATGGAAATGTGATGATGCTGGAAGAGGAGGAGTTAAAGTAAGAGCAGAGAACAGCTGCAGGCCGTAAATATGGATTTATAAACATATAAACATGTAATTCAGATTCTCGAACAGTGCGACTCGTCTGCAGTCCCTCCACAGTCCCTTTCGTCTTTTCTCTCTTTTTGTGGTTTTCGCCATGGCGGCGGCGGCGGACCGTGGTGCTCGTCCAGATGTGGCTGCGGGCTTTCAGACGGCGTGATGATTCACAGATTAGAGAAATGAGTCGATTCATTAAGAGCTCCTAACCTGCTGCTGTTCACGCCTCTGCACAGGAAGCGAGGCGTCACGCGGCGGCTCGGAGTAAAGACGCCGCTGCCAGAGTTCCTTCACAATTTGACTGTTTCTTGTGGTTTTCAGTAAAGCGGCGAGCGCAGAAACGATAGCGAAACTCAGCCGATGCAGTTTCATCCTTTTCTTCTGTCACTTCTTTCCTGCTTCGTCTCATTTTTAAATAAACGTGATTGGTGGAAAAATTCTCAGCAGGTTGGATCAAAATGTTCATCTGGACGAGTCTAAACCAGCGTCTGCTTCACACGCTGTTACAGGGAAAGGTTTAAAATGTGTTTTTGCTCTCCTCCACCGTCAGAGCAGGTGAAGCGAGGAGGAGCGGCGCAGGAAGCTCGTGTCATTTGTTTGTATGTGCGGCAGCTGGCACCTGTGAGTCTTATTAGACAGGAAATACTGCTGTCACATGCTTAAAGTGGGCGTTGTCCATTTCCTGTACACACAATAATATACTCTCTACTCTCGGATGTCTGTGATGTCACAGAGAGACCCCTAATATGGTCATCTAATATGGTCATGGCCTTTAAAGTGGGAGGATCCAGAGCAGCTGGTTTCAGACAGGATGAACTGAGGGTCATGCAAAGAAGGCTTATTCTGATCAGCGGCTGATGTTTGACGTTGGACTCTGACGCCTCGGCTCTTGTTTATCTTCAAAATTATATTTAAAACATTTATAGGAGGACGAAGCGTCCTGACAGGCTCGGCTTCATTTCTGTACTTTTGTTCTTGTGCTCCGTTAGAGTAGCTCCGCCTTCTTTGAGCCCACTTACGCCTCATTGGCCAGCTTTAGGAAGCCTGCCGAGGGGCATATATGTATGCAAACCAATCAGAGAGCGAGTGAAGTGGTTTGCACAGATGTTTGAATGTGATTCAGGTGTCGGACGGTTTTAACAGGAAGTGCTCGCTGCTGTATTTTTAATAGCAATGAATCAGGCGCCGTGTCGCTGTAGCTCCCGCGACACATCGAGGACACGCGTCACGCGGATGTTTCCAGCCGTCAGACTTCCTCTTCGATGGGCTGAGCTCTGAGTAACGCGGAGCGTGCGCGTTAGTCAGCCTCGTCTCCGTTTTCACGGAGATGAAGTCGGACAGCGAGACGCCAAATAACAGGAGGGACTTACAGGCACCTGCGTTACAGCACAGCTCAGGGGCTTTTATTTTGAAGTGAAAGAGCTGGACGGCGAGCTGGATACGCTCGCCTGTGAACAAAAAGGTAACAAGTGCAGATTTAAGTTCAGTCAGGTGGTTTAATCTCCCAGCGATCTCCCACGGTCCTCTAATTATAGCTGCTATTAATGGATTGGCAGGGAAATTAATTAAAAGAGGTCATTTTTAGGGCCTGGTGGGAGGTTTCACTGCACGGGAGGAGGAGAGGATCCAATCTGCAGCTCTCTGAGGACGGAGAGGAGGACGTGGAGGACTCCTCCTCCTCCCTGGAAGCAGCCAAGGGCTTTAGAGGACGCCGCTGTGCTTCTTCTTCTCTTGTTGAAAATGTAAGAAGAGTCGAAAATGCACAAAAGCAAACAAACAACCGCAGCGCGGCGCATCCATCGGCCTCCGGCAGCCACGCAGCTCACTATTAAATGTGTGGAGGTGAATACTCCTCCACCCTCTAAGCTCATCCACCCTGGTGACTGTGGAGCAGGTCTCCACCTGACACAGAAAAGCGCTACTCCCTCAGCTCGCCGTCCCTGCTGGGACGTCAGGTTTGAGCAGCACCTTCTTCCAAACCCCCACCTCAGAGGTGGAGCACGTCTGCAGAGCCTGAGCTGGGAGGAGATTGGCTGGACCTATGATTGAGCTCTGTCAGCTGTTACATAACGCTGCAGGTCGTGTGCTGACTGAGAGGTTGGCGGTTGGATTCCTGCCGGGTGTCTCGGGGCAGCACGAGGAGCCTCGCAGCGGTACGGCGTGGATCAGTGACACGTCTTCAGTGTGCTTTGTGTTGTTGCTTCTCGCTGACCCGTCAGCGTGCACACATGTGTAACATCTTCAGCTCCCAGTTTGGACGAGCTCCATGTGGAAGTCTGGACTCTGAGCTGTGTGTGACAGGAAAATGTCAAAGGTCACAGCGCTTTATAGGACGTGATCCGCCGGTGTCAGCAAACCAGGGAAATAAACAGCTTTAGGGGCGTGTTTGTTCTCCGCTGTACGGTTGTAAAGACGAGCGTGAGGATTGTGCTATAAAACGAAGCACGCTGCCGCCGTCACACCTTCGTCTGTTTTGCCTTTAAGGACTTTTTATCAAACACACTGACCTCTGACCTCTGGGAAAAACACGATTACAGTTTGAGCCAAACAACTTTATTCAGATCGTAACATGTTTCTATAGAAGCAGCGTCCTCCCAACAGCACAGGCTGAGTGAGAGGAGAGGTGGAGAGGTGGAGAAGAGTGCAGGGAAAGATGGCGCTGCTGTGATGGTTGGCGGCGGTGGAGGCCGGCTGAAGGTGCTCGGATGGTCTGAGCACGTGCAGAGGAGGGAGGGTGGAGTCTGTGATGAGTATCAGTGATGATGATGATGATGATGCAGTGTGTGCGGTTCAGACATGTTTAATAAAGCTGATGATGAAGGTTAGCTGGGTCCTAACTTTAACGTAAGCCTGACCCCAGACGCTGCTGCCGCTTCCCTCTGTGCTTCTCCTATCTGGTTTCACTGAGGCCACGCCCCCACCTGTGACATCACCCCTCCTTTCACAGCTGACAGATAATGGAAAACACCTGCTGTGATGTTACAGAGGAAGGCGGGGCCTAAAAAGCTTTTTTTTGCCCTGAGTTCAGTCTGCCAGGTTCAGATCGCTTCCTCTGACCTGATTGGACGAGATAAAAAGGGGGTTGGTCCTCTGGAGACAAACCAGGTAGGACGTCTGTCATCCTCCACATACCTCATGAGCTGTTTGTGGCCTGAGACAGGTCACTGCCCTGCTGCCATGACGATGATGATGATGATGATGGCCTTCACTGTGGCGAGCAAAAGCTGAACAGGTGACAGTGATCAGTGAGAACAGACACGGCTAACGAGCAAAGACCCGCCTCACGGCGTAACGCCAAAACTGAAAGACTCCAGATTATTATCAGTAACTAGACTCCGCCCCCACAGGTGAAACCTAAGCTCTGGGTCAAAGGTTATTGAGCCCAAACTTTACAGACGACGTCACAAAGATAAAAATAGAACATGAGACGTTCTGCTGTGGGCGGAGAATATGACAGGAATGCAGAGCAGCCGCCGTGACATCACACGCCCCGCCCTGCACAGTCAGCTGTTCAGTCAACTTCATTCATACTGCACCATCACAGCAGCAGGGGCGTGAAAGCTGAAGGCTCCGCCTCCTTCCTGCACTTCAATCCTGTAGGAACAACACGTAGGCCTGCAGGACGCTTCCTCCAGCGCAGCGTCAGGATGATGTCACGCTGAGACTGATCTCTGATCGGTCACTCGAGCGCACGTCTGGCTCTCCGCGTCCATGCAGTATTTATGGTAAGTCGGCATCACGCTGCACCTCACGCTGACACCGCGAGCGGACAGGCCGTCCTGCCGCAGCCACGGCGCTCCGTCCGGGTGTCGGGTGTCACGGGCGGGTGGAAAGCCTCGGCGCCTCAGGGTGATGTCGGCCTTTTGCTTGAAACACGCCGCTCAGGTGTGTTTCTGTGGGAGTTTTCTGCTCCAAAACTTTCCACACGTTCGGAAAATATCTGCACGCGTGTGTGAGGACTTTTAGGAATCACGCTTATCTGGAAAACCAGAAGAACAGGAAGCACGCGGATCAGGCCGCCATATCGTTCCACCGTCCGCAGACCAAATCACAACAAAGCAGTTCCTGCCAAAACATTAAGCACAGGCAGAGACGGGCTGAAGTCAGGTGGTGAAACAGATGAAAATCTAACGTCTGCTTCCTCACAGCAGCCGACGTTTTCACCGACATCCGTGGACAATAAAGGTCTGTTTTTAGGGCTCAGGTCAGATTCTCTGAGATCCTCCGAGGTCAGAGGTCACACGTGTCTCTGTTCGTCGTCACACCCATCCTCCGTAAACATCAGGGCTGTTACTGACTGATAAGGGGCGTCCTCACGCGAGGATCCGCCGCACACGCCACGCGCCGTGGCTCAGGTGCTGAGTGTTGCTGGTCACAAAGAGCGTGCTGCACCAGAAACCTCGCTGTCACTGCTTTAGTCGTGCGCCGGTTGCTGCGGTTGCCCGTGGTTTGCAGGGAAGACGCTGACTAATGCTGACTTACAAGGAACGCCGCCGACGCCACAAACCTCGGCCGCCGCCCTTCAGAGTAAATGCATGAAACCATTTTAGATGATGAGACTCTTACTTTGAAGGCGAGCGGCCTCGCCGCGGGCAGTCGGCGTCCACGTACACTGCAGGTTTCATACCAGCAACCCACGGTTACCAGGAGACGACATCACAGCGCTGTGTGAGTGACAGTGTGTGTGTGTGTGTGTCTGTGTGTGTGTGTGAGTGTGTGGCAGTTCTTCTGCGCAGTGTACCAGGGGCACATTTGAATTTTCTTTCGGGAGTACCAGGGGCACGAGGAGTGTGTATGTGTGTGTGTGACAGTGTTTGTGTGTGTGTGTGTGTGTGTGGACCCAGGGATTACACAGACCCATTTCCTTGCTATCTTTGCCCGTCTCTGTCCTGTTTCTATAAATAGTCGGGTCCAGGAGGCGCCGCAGCAACTGAGCTCAAACTCTCACGTCCTCACTTCAGCCGTGCTTCTGCAGGCAGGTGAGCGCGTTTCCTCCCGTCACCTCCCGTCACCTCCCGTCACCTCCCGTCACCTCCCGTTACCTGGGGTTGTTTAATCGGCCGTGGGGTCAGAAACATACCTGATCACACCACAAGATGGCAGCACAGCCTCGTGGCTCCTGAGCTGACGGAGGAGAGAAGAAGCTGTTTCCCGGGTGAGAGGGAGCTGCAGTGATGCAGTTATGGATCTGATTGTGTATTTACTGCTCACATAATTAGTTTACTCACCGTCCTCTCGCTCTGAAAGCTAATCGCTCACTCTCTCCGTGTCCGGGCTCAGCTTCCCTCGCCGTGAAAGCAGAGCAGCCGGCGCTCCTGAAGCCAGCATTATTTAAAGGGAATCTGATACGGAGGAGTAAAGGATCAAGCAGGAAGAGAGGAGCCTCCTCTCGTGCACAGCATCAGATCAATACAGGAAACACTTTTTATCCTCCGAGCTCCAGGAGAACACAAACGACCCAGTGACCAATCGGAGATAAGCCTCGCCTTACCTGAAGCTACACACCTGTTTCTCTATTTAGCCTCTCAGTGAAGTTTAAAGCAGCTGCACCTCTCTAAAGTCTGCCCCCGGTGGTGAGTTTAATGTTTGCGCTGGGTGATGACAGAAAGCCGCTTTAACCTCCTAGGATCTGGGTCCACATCACATTTTGATATGCACAGGACATCACACTGCCACTGTTCTTTCAAAATAAAACAAAAATTAAACAAATATCCTCATGTGGCTCGGCTTAGGTTAAAACTAATCTGGTAATTCTTTGTTTTTACATTCATCAGGTCCCAATCAGCCCAAATAACAAAGAGAAATTAAAAACGCTGCCATGAAAGAGTTCGGGTCTTAGGAGGTCAAAGGACAAATCGGGCGTAATGAAGCGAACATTTTTATACCGTCTGTTACTGCAGACCTGTTTCTGCCCGGGGTCAGGCGCTCATGTGCTGCACGACTGATCATTTCTGCAGTTAGAAGATCTTTTGAAGCCCAGCTGAAGCTTTTGATCATTGTTAATCCTTACAATGAGAAAGAAAACTCAAATGCACTAAAGCACGTCAGAAATGCAGGTTTTTAAACTAGAAAGTCTTAATTTTATTATGTCTGTTTGTTTGTTTTTATGTAAATATTTGAACAAAATCACAACATAAAAAGAAGTGGCCCACCTGCAGTACCGTCACAGCCCACTGGGGGCTGCAGGCCACACGTTGGAACCACGTTGGACTATTCAAGCACAAAGTTGCCTTGTTTCTACGTGCTTCTTAAACAGACAGCGTGATTTATTTCTTCATATAAGTGTGTTTTACTGCTTCTGTAGAGGACTTTGATCAGCTGTTAGTTTGAGAGCTGCTGCTAGAAGGAGGTGACGCAGCGACGGCTTTAAAGGAGAGGAAGACGTGAGCGGTGGAGGAGCTCAGCGCTGGCAGTAATCTGCTGAGCGAGCAGGTCGATGATCCGGCCGCAGCAGGAGGCGCTGATCTTTTAAGCCTCTTCCAGGTTTCAGGTCTGTCTGCTTATGTAAGCGCAGCAGCGGGGAGGACGTCAGGAGCGCTCGCAGGACGGGAACGCGTCAAACGTCACGAGCCTCGTCAGGGCAGATTTGTTCTGCGTGACGGGACGTTCCAGGCGGATAAATCGGCTCTGGAGGACGGAATACTGCCGATGACTCAAAGTTTAAATGCACATGCTGCAGTTCCTCTGATGTGCAGCAGAGGCAGCAGTGAGTCAGCCCCATAAACATGAACTGATGCACAATCATTTGAAGTTTGCATCATTATGTTTTTTGTGTCCCTTCATCAGGAGATCATGTGACAGCTGCAGGGAGTCACGTGACCTGAAAGCGTGTTTGCAGACTTTTAATAAAATGACATCGCTCCGGTTGCCATGCTGCTCACAGCGTAGAAACGACAAAAGCAAGAGATGCTGATTATTTGACAGCATCTCATCATCTAATTAGCGGCGGCGGGACGGGGGTTTACAGCGAAGACAAAGAGGAGCACGCTCAGTGCGTGTTTGGACAAATTAATATGCGCCCTGGCTTCCTGTTTTTCTTTTTTTTTTAAATTGGATCCATAATGCAGCAGCGGCCGGGCCTTGAAGTGTTAATGAAGAGTATTCTGGGATGTTGGAGTGGCGCCGGCGGCTCCATTCATCTCCAGGTGATCACAAAAGGACGCCTGAGCAGTGGAGGAGCTCAGGATCGGCCACTCGGCCCGTCCTGCAGCGCGGGGCGGCGTGATGCTGCTCTCAGATCAGATTGATCTCCTGGGTTATTTTAAAGCAGCGGCAGCTTAGTGCCTCCCTCCTCGCTCTGCCTGTCAGTGCGCCTCTCGTCTTCATCCCTGCAGGACCGCCTGATGCCTCCTCTCAGGTTGTATCGAACTGAACTCGCCTGTCGCCGTCTGCTCTGTAGCTTCTCGTGTTTTTGTGGCTGTGAAGAAGCTGGTGTAGTTGTGTGTTAAGCTGCTGGACCTCAGCTGTGTGTAGCGTTAAATCAGCGGCAGGTTACACTCGTTAGGCTCCTGTTTGCTGCAGCAGGTGTTTTTACTGCTCGGCTCTCAGGTGTATCTGCTGTTTGTCTGCTGTACCTTCACACCAAAGTGCCCGACAGCTGAGAGCCCGAACACTCGTTTTTTTTCCGCTGTAGGATCTCTGTGATGTCACAGAGAGAGGATATTCTTAAACCTGCATGTTGTGACGTAACAGGACGGATTTCTATTTAAAGGACGCTTTGCAGGAAGGAGTGGCCAAAGTTGCAAAAGTGCGACAGAAACAGGAAACGGTCTTCGTTTCCATGGTTTCACTAATGCTCAAAGAAAACGGCGAGCATTTCAAAACAAGTTGGCGTCTTCCAGGAAAACTACAGGAACCTCTTTGTGACCCCCAACAGCCACTGACTGACCAATCAGGGACCAAACGGGTTCTTACTCCCCTGAGCCCGCAGCGTCACGTGTCTAACGTGGACTGTGACCCGACCTCTGACCTCATCTTCTCAGAGACTCGCCCCCTGCTGGACAGTGGAGTCACCTGCGTGACGTCACCTGTGGCGGCGACATGCCCGTGATTACCGGTGTTCGCTCGGCGACAGACGAGGCTGCTCGCTCTGTGGTTATTCTCAGTTTGCACACGCAGAGCGAACCGGACGGTGGCGCCACACAGGCACAGGTTTCCATTTATAGCAAACACAGAGATTAAACTTTATTCATAAAACCTTTATTGAGATTAAACGTTCAGATTACATCACTGAGACGTGGCCCTTTCCATCCTCGGACGAGCTGAGCAGCTCTGCTTTGTTTTATGCAGCCTATCAGGTCGGTGATTGGCTGCCCCTCTCTGTGACATCATCGAGATGCAACAGTAGAAAGAAACTGGAAAAAAAGAGTGTTCAGAAAAACCAGCATGGCAACAAACAAATACCAACACAAAGCCCGATGTCAGGATGTGTCCGTCCATCTTTTATATAAAGTCTGTTGGTTATGACACGCCTCCACGGGGCGTTTGACACAGGCGAGCAGCTGAAGCGCGACACATGGAGGCTCCAACCTCAGCTTCTTATCGTGCGTCAGGTTTTGGTTACTGGAAGCTGCTTTCTGCTGACTGACAGCAGCAGATAGTCTATTTATAGAAACACCTCCTCACTTACCTGTTACCTGTCTGAGCGGTCAGGTGACCCAGTCGGCAGTCACACAGGTAACGCGACACCGAGGCAGCGACAGGTGATCAAATACTCGAGTACGAGCTCCAACACGCGAGGGGAGACGTGGACGCGGTTACTTCAGGCTCTGCTGCAGATGGAGGGTCTGAACGTGACCCGGTGATGTAAACACCCTCAGGGACCAATCAGAGATAAGCCCCACCTTCATCTTCACCTGCATCACCTTCTTTACCGTCTTGTGCCGTGCAGCATGCAGAGCCACGCTGCACGTGTTTCAGTGACGAGGTATTTAAAGTCAGAGTATGGGGAGGCATGAAACTCTGCCCCCTGGTGGTGAGTGTAAAGTTTGCACAGGGTGATTACAGAAAGGACGAACTGGTGTGAACATTTTTATACTTTAAACCTTTTTCTGCCCTGAGGAAGCTGAAAAAGCGCCCCCTGGTGGCTGTGCACCACTTAGACCACCTAAAGAAACAGTTTAAACTGCGATTTCTCGCCACAGGTGTCATGAAGCCTGAGCATCAGGCTGTAAACATGTTAGCCATGACAGTCTGTGGAGGCTGACTCACTGCTGCCTCTGCTGGACGTCAGAGGACCTGCAACTTGCTGTTGTAGTGTGGCTCCTCCTCCCGGCTTTTTAAAACCGTGTAGAAAGTCAAACCTGAACGTCTCTGCAGTAAAAGCGCCGTCTGCTGACAGCGATGTCAGCATCGCGTCTAATTACCGCACTATTTGTTTACAGGGCGAGAAGCCAGCAGGTAGTCGTGGCGGTAATTACTGCTGTCGTGTGTGCCACAGCGGCGATGACAGCTTCCTGTTGTCGTGCCGCTCCCTGTGGTGAAAAGCCCACACTCCCTCTCTGCCTCGTTTATAATTCATGCGGCTCTGGTCCTGGCGGGTCAGGCCGGGGGGGGTAACCCGAGCTCACCTCTCAGCCGGCACAGGGCGGTCCCATCAGAGGCCGGCGTGTGGTGTGACGCAGAACGAGGCCTAGTTTTGATTTCGATGCGTTCCGGTAAGTCAGAGCGGCGTGACCGGCCCGTGAAAGCCTGCGGAGCCACTAGATGGTGCCGGGGGCAGGAAATCTGCCTCACCTGCGCACTTCCTGCTGTCACAGCGGCGTTTGTGATGAGGAGCCGTTTCAGAAATGTTACTGATCCTATGACAGCGCACACAGGCCTGACATCCTGAACACACACAAGTGCTGCTGTGCGTGTGGGCGGTCCTGGTTCTGCTCGCCAACGTGGGTCGTGATCCAGGGCCGCCATCAGCAGCTGAGCGAGGGGCCGGTCTGAGAGGAGGTGTTGTTGTTGCAGATTTTATGGATTTTAGTGCGTCCTCTTCCTGTTTATCTGTTCTTGCTGTGTCTACGTCAGTGTGACCCTCTCCAGCAGCTCATCGTCCTCATCATCGTACACCTGACATGACAAACAAAACCAGTAAACACAAACAATCAGCACATTAGATTAAATTAAAGCAGGAAAGTCAGAGTCACACTGGGTCAAAAGCCAAGGAATAAAAATGGGATTTAATCGGGGCTGCCACGATTACGTCGATCAAAATCGTCGACGACTGATTTAATAGTCGACGCGTCGTTTGAAGCTTTGTAAGATCACAAAAGACGCAGGAATAAGTAGTAGGATTTAAGAGTGTAATAACGGACTGAAACAGAAGATGGCAGCACTGCATGTACAAGGATGCCAGCTGCCGTTAAACCCCGAAGAAGAAGAAGCTCTGTCCCAGAATTCATAGCGCGGCCCAGCTCAGTTTCCAACAATGGCGGCAGCTAGTTAGTTTTAATATTACTCTTATTATTCTTTCTGGGTCACAAAATAAACGTTTAACATATTTTCAGGCGAGAATGTAGCTGTGTAAACCTCAAATATCTGCTCAGTTTATCAAGACACCACATATTTTCAAAAGCGCTCCGACGTTTTCGGAGACGTCTGTTAGCCCACTAGCTCGATAGCTAGCCGGGGCTAGGCTAACTAGAGCCGTGAGAACACCGGACTCCCGGCAAATCGTTTTCAAACCCACCGCTGTCTTTCGCTACTCAGGTTAAACATGATATATAAGTCACTTAGATAACTTAAAATGTTATTGTTTGGCTTTTTTTAGTGTTTTATTTGTTCCTGAGTAAATCTGTTTGGCTGAGATTAAAGTTATAGTTTTTACACAGCTGAATAAACGTCAAGCAGACGGCTGAATATCAGAAGTGTGAGATGCTCGAGAATTTACTCCGGTGTCCTGTTATATTTTAGATAGCAAGGAGTTTATTAAACTTCACCGAAACAATCTGCAAACTTCATTAAATTTAATAAACTATCATCTTGTCTTTATTTTTAGTTAGCACATACCTTAAACACTTAAAGCTGTAAGCTAATGATAGTTATATAAGAGCAGATGCTGCTGGTGCAATAAGCTGTACGTTTTACATCCAGTGGATGATGATCTGATTAGTCGACTATCAGAATAATCGTTTGTGGCAGCTCTAGCTTTAATGCATGCTTTAATAAATGGACAATGGAGGGACCTCTCTGATGTGCAGGTTAGCAGCTCGTCAGCTGACCTGAGAAACATGGGGGGGCAGTAAGGATGAAGGTGGGGGCAAGACCGTTTAAGCCTTTAAAAACAAACTCTAAGATATGCAGGCAGCCAGTGGAGTGAAGCCAGGATGGGAGTTATGTGCAGTCGTGCAGCAGCAGCAGAGAGTATTACAGTAATCCAAACGAGATGAAGTAAAAGCACGGAGTACTGTTTCAAAATGCAGTCTGGATAAAATAGGTCTGCTGAGCGCCTTAAATGATAAAAACTGGACTTGACAGAGCCCTAATCAGTCCACCTTAAAACCAAAGTTAGTTTCAACAAGTTTAAAATACTCTGCCAGGCGTCCCAAATCAAAAGAGGAGGGATCACAAGGTCCGCTACGACCAAAAACAATCACCTCTGCTTTGCTTGAATCAGCAGTGGAAGGTTATTCCATGCCTTCTAAGGACGGCTGCCAAAGGCTGTAAATACAATGAAAAAGTCAGAGGCCCTAGAAATGAGCCCTGTGGGACCCCAAACTACATGGTCACATGTGATTGGTCAGCAGACTGGAAAGCTTCCAGAAAATCAGCGCCTTTTCATGTGCAGATGGATATTTATGTGAATGTCATTCATAGCCGGATGGTCCAGCAGCCGGTCTGTGCAAAGGCTTCAGGCACTGTGGCGGCTTCTAAATCACTGAACACTGGCAGGAGGCCTCAGACTCGTCCTGCAGCAGAAGCCCAAAACAGCCACACTCAGGTCGGTCGGAGTTCGATCCCCGGCTCCTGCAACACCAAAAACACTGATGAAAGTGGAAACCGTCCATCGGTCCTCAATGTTTGAACAGGAGAAAGAAAAATCGGTCAGGATCGTCATCAACCCGGTGTTATAACACGGAACCAAGAAGATGATCACCGAAGATTCATCGGGTGAAACTTGTTGGCTTGTTGGCTCGTTAACGAGGCCGCTCCAACAGATCAGGTGAAATGTCGTTTGTGTAGGAAACATTTCAGTCGCTGCAACGCTCATCGTTACCTGAGGCCGCCGCGCAACGTTTGAATGTGAGCTCGTTCTCAGAAAGCATCGACTGGTGCCAGCTCATCATGTTCCAGATCAAGATGCAGAAAACACAACCACAGCTCCGACCGAGAAATACGACACGCTGCCGTCACCCAGAGAAGACGGTGCTGGGGTGGCCACGCCCTCGGATGTTGGCCTCACCACCCAGAGGTCTGGATGCTGCATGTGATGAAGATGAAGCTAGCCTC